>NC_133328.1:248785393-249085393 GCF_042186555.1 Aquarana catesbeiana | reverse complement strand
AGGGAAAAATCTGGAAGATCTAAGATGCTGTCTGCCTCCACAGTGGGTAACATTGAACCCTAGTCAGGTGAAAGGTGCCTTAGCCTGTCAGCAAGGGGCAAGCAAGGTTAGCTAATCCTATGAAGGTTAATCATAAGACAGGCAAAGACAGTGTGCAATATAAGTTGGACCAAAACATTTGTAAAGAAAAGCAGGAATGCTGGGATATCCTAAACCTTGTGGGACTATTAAACCTGACTCTAATCTTTTGCAAATTTTGGTTCATTTTGGATTATCGCTTACAGGACTGTATACAGTATATAGAGCTATTGGTAGGGGTGTAGGTTGAGTGACCTTGAATGATCTGGCACCTCATCCCTTGTATTGAAGGTCGAGAGAAAAGGGATTGTTTGTTTAGGGATTATAACGGTGCCATGTATAGAAGGTTACAATAAAGATTTTTCTTAAAAAGATAATTTTATTCTTACAAAAGTATTATACATAGAAACAAAATAGGGTATGATAGGGTAGGGGTCAACTGGTCAACTGGTCAAGTGCGCCCCCAAACCTTTTCCTTGCTCGAGCTGAACTTAGACACCAAGAAGGCCTCTTCAATCGATTGGATATAAACGACACCACACAGCACGTTGGATATCGAGAATATATCTCTTGTATTTTTTCTCACATGTTATATATGGCAACAATTCATTATACATTATTAGGGGCAAACCAAGGGGCGGTCCCTTAGCTTATCCAATCACAAGAGTACAAGTATCACAAGTTACATGGTATATGACATATATGTAAAGACAATGATATTTCTGCTAAATGACGTGCTTAAAAAGTACCTAACAAAAATACCCAAAATTTCCTTATCAAAATATATTTTTCTTAGCTTAATTCCGAGAAAAAGGAGTAATATAGAAATAACCTTTTAAGATACTTTCGATAAGGTGCCTTTTGGCATTAGGCCAAGACTTGCGGTGGGATGTTCTAACTTGTTCCCGTACATATTCTAAAAAATTGTCACCGCAAGTTTCTGTTTTTGCAGACAGCTAGCTCAGTAAAATTTCCACTTAAACATTGTCAAAGCCTTGCATAAAAAAAGCGTTTCACCTATCTAGTATAATAAAAGAAGTTCAGGCCTCTTATCAAAAATATATAGTGAACCAAAGGGCAGCCATTTTCCTTACAGGGTACATAAAAACAAAGCAATGTTTTTTTTAATACATATACTGGAGCTTTCCCATCCTGGGTGGATGTCATATGGTGCTCTCCCAGTCAATCACCTCGCGAGTGTCCTAGGGGCCGCACTCCAGGGCAATGTCTCGTCCACTGTGTCCACCGGACACAGAAGATGATAGATTACTGTACAGGGCCGGTCCCGCTACCATGTGATTGTTGTGACCAATTACAGTGATCACATGACAGTTGTACACAATTATTATTGCTTACAACAGTGTAAGTGTACAATCATCATCTGTTATAAGCAATCAGTGGCGACCCCCACCCCTGCTCCCCTTTGCAGCTGGTAGAGAGAGGCTGTCAGACCAAACTCTCCATCGTGCATTGGCACTGGGACCTCCTCTGTCAGACAGTTCTCTCTGCCTACCCCTACAGTGCAGTACCTGGCTGTGTGATTGATTGTGTGTGTGTATGTGTCTCAAAAAGTATATATATATATATATATATATATATATATATGTGTGTGTGTATATATATATATATATATATATATATATATTTATATTTATGGTTGAAGTCCTATGGCCGATACAGATATAAATAACATTTAGAATTAACATAAGACTTACCACCTGAAATGGACCTGAAAGTGTGCCTTGGTCTGATGGACGGTAAATCAAAATAAGGGGGCATACCCTAGATTTAGAAATGAATATCTTGTGAATAGAAATAAATATTTGAGAAATGCCCTGAAAAGGGGATGGGAGGGTGGGTATCGCGCACAGGAAAACGACAGAGACCACAGGCGAGTGGGCTGATTAAATATCCCCCCGGGCTCCTCGTATAAATTCAGGCCACCATACTGGCCTTCCTACTTGTGGTTGATACGGATATAGATAACATTTAAAATTAACATAAGTCTTACCACCTGAAATGGACCTGAAAGTGTGCCTTGGTCTGATGGACAGTATACCAAAATAAGGGGGCAAAAACATTCAGGTAGGGGTAAAGTATTTTATTAGTTTTCCGTTGTTTATAGAGCTAGTTTGGTAAATGCCTGAACCATCTCCACTTGAGGATTGGGGATGTACCGGGCGAAGCAGGCAGTCTTCCACCTGCCTAGTCTTTTAATGACGTGGTCTGGGACCCCGTGGCGGGATGCCGCTGAGGCCGCCCCAATGCGGAAGGAGTGGCTGTAATACTGGCTGGGGTTGAGATGAAGGTTGCGGAGAAGGATCCTTATGTGTTTCACAAACTGACAGGCACTCAAGGCTTTGACGGGAAACGGTAGAAGGGGACTGGAGTCCGGCTGTTCGGGCAGGAGTGATAGAAGATGATTGAGCATGGTAACTGGACACCAGCTATTATTAATTTTATAAAGGTGGATATCTACCTTAGAGCCTGCCTGCTGGGTTTTAGAGACTGTAAGGTGGAGGACAAAGTGGTCTTGGTAGCGGACCAAGTAACGTCTTTTTTGTTGCAACAAATCCCAAGTTGCTTTGTTGTACACTGTATATATTTTTCTACATTGTAACTTAATAAACTGACATTTTATTTATGTTCCATGTTTTAATTGGGTACCGCTATAGTCCAATAATTCCCTTATGGGAAGGTAGGGCTCGTTTGGAGTAACCCTTGCTGTTTTTCCTCCCATTCCCCCTTCAACACATGTTGAACGTGCTCCAAGCTGTCTGGTAGGCTTTGAGCGTGTTGTGGGACAGTAAGTAGTTGATGAGCTGAGTCACTCCATGTAGATGTTGTACTAATCCAGGGTCAGCTGAGACCAAGCAGGGATAGGGGCTGAAACTGGATCGGCTCCGGGCACCTGTTTGAAAAAGGAGGTGTAGTTAAAGCGTGACAGTGCGTCTGCTACGAGGTTGCACTTGCCTGGAACAAATGAGCAGTGGATGTTAAACTAATGTTGTAAAGACAGTTGTACCAGCCTGCGCAGGAAGGACATGACAGAGAGGGACTTGGACCTGCCTTTGTTAATAATATCTGCCGTGGCCTGAGTGTCGGTGGTGAAGGCCACCGTTTGTCCTGTCCAACAATGACCCAGAGCTGTGCGGCTGCCACTATCGGATAGAGCTCGAAGAGGGAGGATGTTTGGGTGAAGCCAGGAATTAAAAGTATCTGTGAAGGCCAGGGTCCTGAAAACCAATGATGGACAAAAATTGCAGCAAAGCCTGTGGAGGCTGCTGCATCTGTCACTACCTGGGGTGATAGGGACGAGATAGTAGGTATGAATAGGGATATACCATTCCAGGCGGAAAGGAATTCCTCCCACATAGATAGGTCCGCTACTGCTGCGGTATCTAGATTGAGAATCTGATCAGGGTCCTGTGTTTGTGAAAGGAATACCAGCAGACGTGACACCAAGGAGCGACCCTGTGGAATGATCCGCATGGCAAAATTAAGCATTCCTAACAGAGATTGCAGCTGCTTCTTGGTACGCCCCCTAGTGTGGGTGAAGTCTCGGAGGACCACTCTGATGCGGGTCAGTTTTGTTGAGGGGGAGGCTGGCCTGCATGGAGCAGGTGTCTAAGTTGACTCCAAGAAAGATAACGGTATGTGCTAGCCCGTCGACTTTATGTTCAGCGATGGGAACGTTGAGATTTCTGAACACGACTCTCAGTTTGTCGAGGTCTCCTGGGGACACGCTGGGCGGTTCGATTAGCAAGAAGTCGTCCAGGTAATGGATGACCTCTTGACATTGAGCTTTGTGCAAGAGTATCCAGGTGAGGGACTGCGCTAATGTGTCAAAGAGCCAGGGGCTACTTTTCGAACCAAAAGTCAATTTGGTGGCAAATTAGTATGCCTCCTTCCACTTAATGCCATGCCAGCACCAAAGGGACGGGTGGATGGGCAGGAGCTTGAAAGCGTCCAAGATGTCGGCTTTGAAGAGCCAGGCACCTGTGCCTGCTTTGATGATCGCTTAAATTGCCATATCCACGGAGGTGTACTTTAGGGAGAACTCTTCGGAGGGGATTAGGGAATTGAGACTGGGAATGTGGGAAGAATGAGGCGCAGACAGGTCGTACACCAAATGTAATTTATTAGAGAACTTGCCTTTGACAAGCCCAATAGGGCTGACTCTCCAAGTACTGAAAGGGGGCTGAGTGAAGGGGCCTATAATGAAATCTCGGTCTATTTCTGCCTGTAAGAGCTGGTCTATGGCCTGCTCGTCAGTGGCCACTGAGCGGAGATTCCTGCATTCGGAGGTGGTGTGGGGCAGGGTAATGAGGCCGGTGTGAAACCCTGCTGTGAATCCCTGGATAAGGTAGGTGGCCAGGGAGAGAGTGGGGTGTGAGGTGAGGTAGAGCCCTAGCCATAGGACATTAACTCATCTTGGTCATGCCCTCTTTTGTTGCTTGACCTCGCACAAGTTCCTTGGATGCGCCCTCTGGCATAGGGTGCAGATGTGGAGCAGGCGGCACTGGCTGAAGTTGCAGGATCCGTAATTGTAATTGTTGCAGATAGCTGCTCCTCCCACGGTTCGGACTGGGCGTCTGAATTTGTCCACCTGAGGCGTCTGTACAGGGGCCGACTGACCTTGAACTGCACCGGAGGTAGAGGGAAATTCGAAAGGGCGCCTGATTGTCGCATTGGCGCACCAAGTGGCGGTGTGGGTGGAGGACTGGCAAATAGCGCACAGTGGTGAGCGCAAGCCGGCAAAGTGGCGACAGAAAAGCTCTGTGTCCATAAGGCTCCAATTCATAGTTGTCTGGAATTGTGTGAGCCTAGCTGCTGCCTTGGCAGAAAAGGAACGGTGATAATCATAAAAAGAAAATCCTCCATACTTGTAGCCCTAGTCTACTACAGTATAGAGGTATAAGTCCAGCTCTTCCATCCTGCTGGGAGAGGCTGAACATAAGACATCCCTCAGCATGCCGAAGGCCAATGTAAATTCTGGGACGGACAATTTCCGGTTGAGCCTGGGGTCTTTGGCCTTAAGGACCACTGACACGTCACACCAGGTATAGGCTTTGTTTTCCGCCAGATCATGGATGGAAATGAGGAGAGAGGCAAGGTTGACGTCCCTGCCGTCCAGGATGTCCTTATGCTGGCTGCAACCAAATGGGATGGGTAGACAATGGGGCTCCACCCTGTGGCACCTGCAGGAAGGGGTGTCAAAACCTGGATTGCGGTAGGGTCAGGAATAGCAGCGGTCGGGCGAGCCTCCAAGAGTACCACTCTGGTTTGTACATCCATAACTGAGGTAGACAAGGATGAGACCATGGTGTGGAGTTGTGAGATGGCAGAAGATATTGACTGAAGGGATGCCTGCTGGGTACTGGGCCCTGCTGCGGCTGGTGGAGGGAAGAGGAGCTTGAAGAGCTCGCCCTTCCTGGCTGTGGCGGGAAATGGCACACCTCTGCGCCTTAGTTCTGCCGTCAAATTGGGGATGGTCCATCCCCTGAGGGACTGCATGCTGCCGCTCTCTGAGACCGGAAAAGGTGACAGAGGGGCCGTGAGGTCTTCGCTGCCGGCCTGGGACATGGTTCTGCCTAGATACGATGTCCTGTCCTTTGGGGTTGACCGGAACCTATTGGAGGTGACATAAATTTCAAGTTTGCTGCTTTTCCCTAAAAAAGCATACGTACCCAGCTCATGCTCTTTTGTTTTTTTTTGTTTTTTTTTTACCTGGGGGAATATCGTCCAACCTGGTGCAGGGTGGACCTACTGAACTTGACTGACCTGGAGGAAAATGAAAAGGTAACAACTCATGAAGGGTTTGCTTAACTAACTTGAAGAAGTAAATTATATGGTGATTTAAATGACAGGTGCATGGGACGAAATAAATGGCCTTCCTATATATATATATATATATATATATATATATATATATATATATATATATATATACAGGGGCGTTGCTATGTCTACAACAGATCTGGGGCTAGAGCCCATAGCAGCGTAGTAAAGAAAGTCATATGCTTGGGCGAGCATACACATGTATATAATATGTGTGTGTGTGTGCATATATCCCCAGAGAGTCCCCCCTTACATTAGGGTCCCCAGAGAGCCCCCCACTTACATCAGGGTTCTCAGAGAGCCTCCCTTACATTAGGGTCCCCAGAGAGCCTCCCCCTTAAATCAGGGTCCCCAGAGAGCCTCCCCTTAAATTAACGTCCCCAGAGAGCCTCCCCCTTAAATCAGGGTCCCAAGAGAGCCTCCACCCTGCATCAGGGTCCCCAGAGAGCCCCCCACTTACATCAGGGTCCCCAGAGAGCCTCCCCTCCCCTTGTAGACCCGTGCAGAGACTCAGGGCTATGAGCCCCAGATTCGGGGCTATAGCCCCAAAAGCCAACCCCTAGCGACACCACTGTATATATATATATATATATATGTATATATATGTAGCACTGACCCCCTAAGGAGCTGCTGATAATTTGATTGGGCCTGCACTCTGCCTCTCAACCCCAGAAAATAGCCTTGACCCCTTAGGCACAACTGTGTGGTAGAGGGTGTAAGACCCAATGGTTAAGAGCAACACAGCAACAACACAATATACTATATATTTACCGTTACCTGGGTATCCGCCTCTCCACCAGCTGTAATAAGTATAGAGTCTCACACAAGGTATCAATGAACCACTTGCAAAAGCTTACTATGATGAAGAATGGTGAAGAATAACATATGAATAACACAAGTTATAAATGGCAGAGACATTTGTTCGAAGCAATAATGTTATACCACTTTATCCAATAGCAACCTGGAAGGGTATGTGTGAACAGGTGCACAGTGGAATAGTCCTCAATACTTTAATACCTGTATTGAAGCACCTGTATTGGACCGGAGAAAAGATGGCGGCCGAGGAACCTGAGCGGCAGAAGTTGCAGTGTACTGACGGTGTGAATTGCCTCACATATGACGAAGCTATTATTGCCCAGCAGGACCGAATACAGCAAGAGATTGCTGAACAGACTCCACTACTCTCAGATCGGTTGGACCTTTCTGTACTGTATCAGGAGGCCTCAGCACACAAACCAATGCACACAGAAATTGCACAGACAATGAACACAATAATAAAAGTACAAGTTCCAACTGTATGTTGCTAAATGGCTCCCTCTAGAGTGCAGTTCCAAGTGATACACAATTGTATAGCAGTAAAGCCTTGTGGAAGAATAAAGTAGTGGAAGTCCCTCCAGTTGTAGTCTGTTCTTCAGCTAGCTTAATTATACTGCAGTGTACGGTGGTGTACGTAAAAAGGAAAACAAGGACCCAAGATCTGATTGCAAAAGGCTCAGATGCAGCTCATCCACATCCGTGGAACTACAGGTCTCAGCGGCAGTCTGTATAGCAGGCAATCACTTTTCAATATCACAGTCACTACTTGTATAGCCAGATGCCTTCTCACCCACTCTGGATCCCTGCTGTCTGTAGATTCCGTCTGTGTAGATGACACCTCCTCCGCGTGTGCTGGAAGGCAGACGGCTATAAAACCTCTGGAGAGCAGGCTGGTCCTCCTGCTCGATCAGCAGGGCTGCCCACAAGGATCCCTCTGGCAAGCGATCAGCTCTCTGCTGTAGGCCGCAGGCTCTTCCAGACCTCCTCCTGTGTGTTGAATGGCGTCCAGAGAGGCCGGAAACATGCCATGCCTGTGCCATTTATTATCCTACCCAGCATGCAGTTCTTTAATTCGGCCTTGTGGGTAGGTAAGTTGGCATTGTGGGTAGGTAGTTCCTTGTCTGGTAATTTACATATGAGTTACTTCCTCATTCATTACATCCTCCACAATGCATTGGAGCTGGCTATTACAAAGCCAAACAAAAGTCTTAACAACATAAATACACAGAAAAAGAAACTAGAGGGAGCCCAACTCTATTTGAAGAATATCACATTATTCTATTGTAAATTAGGTGGCAAAAACTCCAGCGCTACATATATATATACAGTATATCTTTTCATGTGACAACACTGAAGAAATGACACTTTGCTACAATGTAAAGTAGTGAGTGTACAGCTTGTATAACAGTATCCATTTTCTGTCCCCTCAAAATAACTCAACACATGGCCATTGATGTCTAAACCGCTGGCAACAAAAGTGAGTACACCCCTAAGTGAAAGTGTCCAAATCGGGCGAATTAACCATTTTCCCTCCCCGGTGTCATGTGACTCATTAGTGTTACAAGGTCTCAGGTGTGAATGGGGAGCAGGTGTGTTAAATTTGGTGTTATCGCTTTCACTCTCTCATACTGGTCATTAGAAGTTCAACATGGCACCTCATGGCAAAGAACTCTCCGAGGATCTGAAAAAAAAAAAATTGTTGCTCTACATGAAGATGGCCTAGGCTAGAAAAAGATTGCCAAGACCCTGAAACTGAGTTGCAGCACGGTGGCCAAGACCATACAGCGGGTTTAACAGGACAGGTTCCACTCAGAACAGGCCTCACCATGGTCGACAAAAGAAGTTGCGTGCACGTCGTGCTCAGCGTCATATCCAGAGGTTGTCTTTGGGAAATAGACATATAAGTGCTGCCAGCATTGCTGCAGAGGTTGAAGGGGTGGGGAGGAAGCCTGTCAGTGCTCAAACCATATGCCGCACACTGCATCAAATTGGTCTGCATGGCTGTCATCCCAGAAGGAAGCCTCTTCTAAAGATGATGCACAAAAAAGCCTGCAAACAGTTTGCTGAAGGCAAGCAGACTAAGGACATGAATTACTGGAACCATGTCCTGTGGTCTGATGAGACCAAGATAAATTTATTTGGTTCAGATGGTGTCAAGCGTGTGTGGCTGCAACCAGGTGAGGAGTACAAAGACAAGTTTGTTTTGCCTACAGTCAAGCATGGTGGTGGGAATGTCATGGTCTGGGGCTGCATGAGTGCTTCTGGCACTGGGGAGCTACAGTTCATTGAGGAACCATGAATGCCGACATGTACTGTGACATACTGAAGCAGAGCATGATTCCTTCCCTTCGGAGACTGGGCCGCAGGGCAGTATTCCAACATAATAACAACCCCAAACACACCTCCAAGATGACCACTGGCTTGCTAAAGAAGCTGAGGGTAAAGGTGGTGGACTGGCTAAGCATGTCTCCAGACCTAAACCCTATTGAGCATCAGTGGGGCGTTCTCAAATGAAGGTGGAGGAGCGCAAGGTCTCTAACATCCACCAGCTCCGTGATGTCGTCATGGAGGAGTGGAAGAGGACTCCAGTGGCAACTTGTGAAGCTCTGGTGAACTCCATTCCCCATAGGATTAAGGCAGTGCTGGAAAATAATGGTGGCTACATAAATATTGACACTTTGGGTCCAATTTGGACATTTTCACTTAGGGGTGTACTCACTTTTGTTGCCAGCAGTTTGGACATTAATGGCTGTGTATTGAGTTATTTTGAGGGTACAGCAAATTTACACTGTTATACAAGCTGTACACTCACTATTTTACATTGTGGCAAAGTGTCATTTCTTTAGTGTTATCACATGAAAAGTTATAATAAAATATTCACAAAAAAGTGAGGGGTGTACTCACTTTTGTGAGACACTATATGTGATTGTGCATGTGTGTGTTTTTATATCTGTTTGCATGTGTGTATATGTGTGCAGAGAATTCCACCCATCACATAACGCACTGCAGAGCTTTCCACCCATCTCATTTTACTGCAGAGCATTCCACCCATCCCATGCCACACTGTAGAGCATTCCACCCATCCCATGGCACACTGCAGAGCATTCCACCCATAACATGACACACTGCAGGGCATTCCACCCATCACATGACACACTGCAGAGTATTCCACCCATCCCCTGACACTGAATCGCATCCCAACCATGACATGATACACTGCAGAGCATTGCACCCATCCCATGATACACTGCAGACCATTCCACCCATCCCATAATACACTGCAGACAATTCCATCCATCCTTTGATACATTTCAGAGCATTACACCCATCCCATGATACACTGCAGAGCATTCCACCTATCCCCTGGCACTGCAGAGAATTCCACCCATCCCATGATACACTACAGAGCATTATAACTATCCCATGATGCACTGCATTGCATTCCACCCATCCCATGACACTGCAGAGTATTTCACCCAGTGACGGAATAACCAGGGTCGCAAAGGTCGCACTTGTGACCGGGCCCTGGTGTTCCACCACCGTGGGGGGGCTCCACGACAGCAGGAAGGGGGCCCGCTGCAGAACATGTGACAGGGTCCCACTGCGGGATCATAATAAAGGGCCCTACAATGGGAGTAAAGGGTTCCCAGGCTCAGAGGGAAGAGCCTCGAGACCAGTGGGTCAGGGGGGCCCTTCATGGTTTCTTCCACCAGGGCCCTGAAGGTTCTAGTTACGCCTCTGTATGCAATCATAGTGTATAAAAAAACTCTGATCGCTTCCCCAGAATAGTACACTGTAACTATGGCAGCACTGAAATAGTAAAAAATGTTTTTTTCTTCTTTCTTTTTTTTTTTTACCATACTGTCACCAGTTAGTGTTCCTGATAACCACCACACAAATCATATCATAACACTGTACTGCTCTGGTGGCAGTATATAAAAAAATTATTAAAAAAAAACAAAACGTGGTGCATGTTCCTCTGTCCTTCTCTCTTACATTGTTTCTGGGAATGCCCAGAGATATCAACATTCTGGGACAGAATTCTCAATTATATCTTTGGCATCATTTCAACACATAGCTAAACATCCGATGTTATATCTTTTTGGTCACAACGACATTCCGGAATATGCTAATCCTAGTCATAAACCCAAAATATCGATATAAACATGAACATGGCTATGTCTGCTGACAGCACGTAAAGCCATCCTAAAATCCTGGACGGTCCCTACTCCACCATCACTCTCAACAGTGGAAAAAGATCTGAAAATGCTTCTATATATTGAAAAATTGGACAAATCAAACCACTCTTTCAACTCAACAAACCGCTTTTTTAAAAGATGGCAATTATTCATGGGAAGTTTTCTCTGACTAATATAGAAATAACACTAATTATAACAACGTTTAAATACTCTAAGTGGTGTAATAAAGCCTTTCTCTCTAATTCACTGGGCAGGTTAGAACTGAGATAAATTATCTACAACATGCCCTTAGCCCTCTGGAAATTATCTCATTGCTCCACATAGCCTTTGGACTAAAATGACACTTTCTTACACATAGGTACAACAATTTTAGTCATTACTTTTCCTTCCCTTTTTTTATTTTTATACTTTTTTTTTTATTGTTGTTAATTCTTTATTCTTTATTTTTATATTTTTGTTTTTATTTCACTCCTATTTTATTATACTTTATCATACTCTAAAATACTTTAAATTACTCAGCTAGAATGGGTTTTTGACAAGGAATCTAGAAATGGTAAAATGTTAAACTGTAAAATGGTCCAACTGTTCATCAATGCTTAACAATTACTATTACGTTAAGAGTACAAATTATCAGATGAACCGCACATACTGTAATTACCATTCTTCCAATATAAGCGTTATTCATGCTGTATGATAACCACTTGTTTGTACAAACTATCCAGAAAACAAATAAATTTCATTTAATTTCTTAATTTTCCACAAAATTGTGATAAAAAGTTACATCTTCAAAAAAACACTCATACCTCTTACTAAATAGCTTAGACAGTTCACTTTCCAAAAAGGGGTAATTTGGGGGGGGGGGGGGGGTGCTTGTACTGTCCTGGCATTTTAGGGCCTCAAGACATGAGATAGGCCACCAGTACATCAGGATTGATTTTCAAATATATATACCATAGATTATAATAACGTTCCTACAGACTAAATAATATACACTGATTTGGGTTATTTTTACCAAAGAAATGTAGCAGAATATTTATGAAGAAAGATTGTTTTCAAAACTTTATAACATGAATTAAGAAAAACATTTTTTTCAAACTTTTTGGTCTTTTTTTTTTGTTTAGGTTTATTTAGCAAAAAATAAAAAAAAACCTAGTGGTGATTAGATACCACCAAAATAAAGCTCTATCTGTCTCAAAAAAATTATAAAATATCATTTAGGTGCAGTGTTGCATTGTCATTCAAAGTGTGACAGCAGCAAAATCTGCAAATTGGCATAGGCAGGAATGAAGACATCCAATATTTAGCCCCGTACACACGATTGGATTTTCCGACAACAAATGTTGGATGTGAGCTTGTTGGAGGAAAGTACGACCGTGTGTATACTTCATCGAACATTTGTTGTCGGACTTTCCACCAACAAATGTTGGCTAGCAGGTTCTCAAATTTTCCGCCAACAAATGTTTGTTGTCGAACTTTCCGATCGTGTGTACACAAGTCCTTCGGACAAAAGTCCACGCATGCTCGGAATCAAGTACGAGCCGGAGATATAACTAGCATTTGTAATGGAGATATCACGTACATCTTTGTAATTGTTGGCCAAGATTTGTGTGACCGTGTGTATGCAAGACAAGTTGGAGCCAACATCCTTCGAACAAAAATCCACGTTTTTGTTGGCGGAAAGTCTGATCGTGTGTACAGGGCATTATAGTGGTTAAAGAAAGGACCCTGCAAAGACAGAAAAATAACTGTTAACCACTTCAGCCCCAGAAGAATTGACCCTATTCCTGACCAGGCCATTTTCTGCGATACCCCACTGTGTCGCATTAACTGACAATTGCGTGGTTGTGCGAAGCTGTACCCATTTACTTCCTTTTTTTTCCCCACAAATAGAGCTTTCTTTTGGTGCTATTTGATCACCTCCTGTGGTTTTTATTTTTCGGGCTATAAACAAAAGAGCAACAATTTTGAAAAAAAACACAATGGGGGTTATTTACGAAAGGCAAATCCACTTTGCACTGCAAGTGCACTCGAAAGTGCACTTTCAAGTGCAGTCACTCTAAATCTAAGGGGTAGATCTGAAATGAGTGGAAGCTCTGCTGATTTTATCATCCAATCATGTGCAAGCTAAAATGCTGTTTTTTATTTTCCTTGCATGTCCCCCTCGGATCTATAGCGACTTTACTTTCAAGTGCACTTGCAGTGCAAAGTGGATTTTCCTTTAGTAAATAACCCCCAATATCTTTTACTTTTTGCTATAATAAATATCACATTTTTTTTTTTAAACACAAAAGTTATAGCGTCAAAATAGGGGATAGAGTGATGGCATTTTTATTATTATTACTGTGATATTGCGGCGGACAAATCGGACACTTTTGACACATTTTTTGGACCAGTGACATTTATACAGCAATCAGAGCTATAAAAATGCACTGATTACAGTATAAATAAAGCAAGGATCAGCAGTGTGTGCAGAAAACCTGGTCCGTCAAATCCAATGTGTCAAACAAAAGAGAAAACCTAGTGCTCAAAGCACAGTGTAACCCCTCTGGATTTTTGAAAGACAGACCAGGTATAGAGTAAACATGTTTGTAATTTTATCAATTTGTGATTATTAAATAATGTCAAGGAATTGACATGTAAAAATATAATGTTAATAGCAATTATGCTTAGTATACAAAATAGGCATGAAACTTAGCTGCCCTAAATCAGAACATAGGCTAGCGAGAATACATGCTGGAAAATGACGCCTAACATGTTTCGGACAATGTTGTTCTTCCTCAGACACTTAGTGTCATTTAAGACAATCGTATTTTGTTCTATAAATGTAAATATAATAGATATTAGTATAAAGAAGTAACAATATAATTCAATATATAGATTTATCATTAGAATCACACTTTTAACAGGAATTAACATGCTAAAACATATATGATGACTATATAACAATGGATCTCAGTAGTTACACGAGCGAGCCAATTGATGCCGAAGAAACAGGGAGATGGACATTTGTCTATACTCTTCCCGGGTCAACCAGGCACCCAAGGACAAATCCAATATGACATATGGGTAAAAACCTTGTGAGTTGCCACACTAAGCTTAAATTAACCTAAAATAAACACAGGTGATATAACTAGAATCAGCTGCCCGCACTTCCCACACTTCCCCAGATGGTGATAATGCAATCTATATAACACACTGTGCAGCGCTGATAAATATAGAAACAATACTATATAAATATATGAATCCAGTAAATACTATATAGAACATACATTTCTAAAGCATAGCAACATATAAACACTATAAATAAAGTGCTCGTGCTCTGTGATATTGCACTCAGTCCTCAATGAGGTTATTAAACTAAATAACAACAGTCCATATATATGAAAATAAAGTGCTCGTGCTCCGTGACTTTCAATTAATCCTTGATGAGTGTTCAACAGCAAAAATCCATATTAACATCAAACATGTGATAATTGTGTCTTCATGCGTTGTGTACACACAACTCCCACCGGGTGTACCCTCACCCAGAGGAAGTCACGAGACTGTGACAAAACCGGTAGGAGGAGCTTGATCGGCTGACGAGAGAGGTAACAGGAAGTGTTGCAGAGCTGGCATAGGACAAGGGGAACGCCATGTAAACCGGGGCTGCAGAACCAGACCACAAGTGACCAGGGCCGATCCTGGCCGGGGTGCACGGGGTGCAGTGCACCCAGGTGCCACAGAGGTGGGGGCGCTGGAGTGCCAGAATGCTCCCCTCCCTCCTCCTCTCATTGTCCGTAGGCGGCTCTCTCTGCCAGTCAGTGCCACAGCCGCCGCTGTGGCCATCCCCCCTCCCTCCTCCTGTCAGAAGAGGAGAGCAAAACAGCCGGAGACCAAAGCGGCTGTCTCTGTGTGCAGAGAGAGACCAGCCGCGGCCGTGCAGTGATGTCACGGGGGGGCGGCCAGAGCCCGATGTGTTCCACTTCTCCTGTGTGTAACTCCGAGTCCTTCCTGCTGCCCAAGCATGACACGCTTTGTTCTCCACCCGGGCAGTGCGGCTGCACACCATCCCCTCCTCTCCAGCTGCTGCCCGGGTGTTTTTAATTAGCCTAATGAGGGGGGCTGTACTAATGTGGGGGGTGGTTTGTCCTGGGGGGTCTAAACTAATGTGGGGGGGTGATTTGTCCTGGGGGTCTAAACTAATGTTGGGGTGATTTGTCCTGGGGGGTCTGTACTAATGTGGGGGGGTGGTTTTTCCTGGGGGGTCTATACTAATTGGGGGGGTGATTTGTCCGGGAGGTCTGTACTAATGTAGGGGAGATGATTTGTCCTGGGGGGTCTGTACTAATGTGGGGGGGTGGTTTGTCCTGGGGGTCTATACTAATGTGGGGGGGTGGTTTGTCCTGGGGGGTCTATACTAATGTAGGGGGGGTTGTGACAGACTCACCCGGGACAGAGGCTATTGGAGGGGACTGAACGCAAGCCTCTTGCCCACCGATTATGGGCCCTAGCATTTCGGGGAATGGTGCTCTCTGTGAGCTGTATGCCTGGGGACCCTGGGGTTGGTGTTACTTTGGATTCAGCTCCATGTCCCCCCAAAACACACAGACTCTGCAACCCTTTATATGCCATATTAGAATGATAAGACTGAATTATACTGTTGGGACACATCCTGTGAGGAGATGCTGGTGTCATCAACTCCAACTACCTGTGTTTATGTTAATTGAATGAGTTGATCACATTGTCCTCTATACAATGTAGGAGACGGGACGACTCCTATTGGAGCTCATGTTAATTAGGTTAATTAGGTTTTGTTTGTATTGTTAATTGTTAATTGTAATTAGCTCCAGCTATACTACTGTGTGAAGCTTGGTGCCCACAAGTCTGTCCTACAGGTCATGTCTCTGAGTCATCTGGTCTGGGTAAATTAGCTCATGTTAATTAGGTTAGCTTTGAGTCAGCCTGCTGTATAAATGTGTGTGAGATCTCAAATAAAAAGAGTTAGTTCTGATGTACTCCAAGACTGGTGTTGTCTAGTTCTTGGGGGTTCCTATAGCCAGATCCATTGGACTCGTGTTCCAGAACTTAGGAAGTGGTATACTGACGGAAGCACTCAAGCGGAGTGAGGGACGTTCCGTGACAGGGGTGATTTGTCCTGGGGGGTCTAAACTAATGTAGGGGGGTGATTTGTCCTGGGGGTCTATACTAATGTAGGGGGGTGATTTGTCCTTGGGGGTCTGTACTAATATAGGGGGGTGGTTTGTCCTGGGGGTCTGTACTAATGTAGGGGGGTTTGTCCTGGGGGTCTATACTAATGTAGGGGGGTGATTTGTCCAGGGGGGGTCTAAACTAATGTAGGGGGATGGGGTGATTTGCCCTGGGGGATCTGTACTAATGTAGGGGGGTGGTTTTCCTGGGGGGTCTAAACTAATGTAGGGGGGTGATTTGTCCTGGGGGGTCTGTACTAATGTAGAGGGGTGGTTTGTCCTGGGGGGGTCTATACTAATGTAGGGGGGTGATTTGTCCTGGGGGTCTATACTAATGTAGGGGGGTGATTTGTCCTGGGGGGTCTGTACTAATGTAGGGGGGTAGTTTGTTCTGGGGGGTCTATACTAATGTAGGTGGGGGGTGATTTGTCCTGGGGGTCTATACTATTGTAGGGGCTGGTGGTTTGTCCTGGGGGTCTAAACTAATGTAGGGAAGGGGTGGTTTGTCCTGGGGGGCTATACTAATGTAGGGGGAGTGATTTGTCCTGGGGGGTCTAAACTAATGTAGGGGGGAGGTGATCTGTCCTGGGGGGTCTGTACTAATGTAGGGGGGTGATTTGTCCTGGGGGTCTAAACTAATGTGGGGGGTGATTTGTCCTGGGGGTCTTTACTAATGTAGGGGGTGGTTTGTCCTGGGGGGGTCTTTAATAATGTAAGGGGGATAATTTGTCCTGGGGGTCTGTACTAATGTAGGGGGGTGGTTTGTCCTGGGGGGGTCTAAACTAATGTAGGGGGGTGATTTGTCCTGGGGGGTCTGTACTAATGTAGGGGGGTGGTTTGTCCTGGGGGGTCTATACTAATGTAGGGAGGGTGATTTGTCCTGGGGGTCTAAACTAATGTAGGGGGGGTTTGTCCTGGGGGTCTGTACTAATGTAGGAGGGGTGGTTTGTCCTGGGGGGGTCTATACTAATGTAGGGGGGTGATTTGTCCTGGGGGGTCTGTACTAATGTAGGGGGGTGGTTTGTCCTGGGGGGTCTATGCTAATGTAGGGGGGGTGGTTTGTCCTAGGGGGTCTATACTAATGTAAAGGGGGTGATTTGTCCTGGGGGGTCTGAACTAGTGGAGGGGGGGTTTGTCCTGGGGGTCTGTACTAATGGAGGGGGGTGGTTTGTCCTGGGGGTCTATACTAATGTAGAGGGGGTGATTTGTCCTGGGGGGTCTAAACTAATGGAGGGGGGGTGGTTTGTCCTGGGGGAGTCTGTACTAAGGAAGGGGGGTGGTTTGTCCTGGGGGGTCTGTACTAATGTAGGGGGGGGTTTGTCTGGGGGGGTCTGTACTAATGGAAGGGGGCAGGTGGTTTGTCGCGGGGGTCTGTACTAATGGAGGGGGGTGGTTTGTCCTGGGGGGTCTGTACTAATGGAAGGGGGCAGGTAGTTTGTCGCGGGGGTCTGTACTAATGGAGGGGGGTGGTTTGTCCTGGGGGGGGTCTGTACTAATGGGGGGGTGATTTGTCCTAGGGAGTCTATACTAATGTAGGGGGGGTGATTTGTCCTGGGGGGGTCTGTACTAATGTAGGGGGGTAGTTTGTTCTGGGGGTCTATACTAATGTAGGTGGGGGGTGATTTGTCCTGGGGGTCTATACTATTGTAGGGGCTGGTGGTTTGTCCTGGGGGTCTAAACTAATGTAGGAAAGGGGTGGTTTGTCCTGGGGGGTCTATACTAATGTAGGGGGGTGATTTGTCCTGGGGGGTCTAAACTAATGTAGGGGGGAGGTGATCTGTCCTGGGGGGTCTAAACTATTGTAGGGGGGGTGATTTGTCCTGGGGGTCTGTACTAATGTAGGGGGTGGTTTGTCCTGGGGGGGTCTTTACTAATGTAAGGGGGTAATTTGTCATGGGGGGTCTGTACGAATGTAGGGGGGTGGTTTGTCCTGGGGTCTATACTAATGTAGGAGGTGATTTGTCCTGGGGGGGTCTGTACCAATGGAAGGGGGCAGGTGGTTTGTCGCGGGGGTCTGTACTAATGGAGGGGGTGGTTTGTCCTGGGGGGGTCTGTACTAATGGGGGGGTGATTTGTCCTAGGGGGTCTATACTAATGTAGGGGGGGTGATTTGTCCTGAGGGGTCTGTACTAATTGAGGGGGGGTAGTTTGTTCTGGGGGGTCTATACCAATGTAGGTGGGGGGTGATTTGTCCTGGGGGTCTATACTATTGTAGGGGCTGGTGGTTTGTCCTGGGGGTCTAAACTAATGTAGGGAAGGGGTGGTTTGTCCTGGGGGGTCTATACTAATGTAAGGGGGGTGATTTGTCCTGGGGGGTCTAAACTAATGTAGGGGGAGGTGATCTGTCCTGGGGGGTCTAAACTATTGTAGGGGGGTGATTTGTCCTGGGGGTCTAAACTAATGTAAGGGGGGTAATTTGTCCTGGGGGTCTGTATTATTGTAGGGGGTGGTTTGTCCTGGGGGGTCTATACTAATGTAGGGGGTGATTTGTCCTGGGGGGTCTAAACTAATGTAGGGGGGTGATTTGTCCTGGGGGGTCTGTACTAATGTAGGGGGGGTTGTCCTGGGGGGTCTATACTAATGTAGGAGAGGTGGTTTGTCCTGGGGTCTATACTAATGTAGGGGGGGTGATTTGTCCTGGGGGTCTGTACTAATGTAGGGGGCGTGGTTTGTCCTGGGGGGTCTATGCTAATGTAGGGGGGTGGTTTGTCCTGGGGGGTCTATACTAATGTAGGGGGGGTGATTTGTCCTGGGGGTCTAAACTAATATAGGGGGATTTGTCCTGGGGGTCTGTACTAATGTAGGAGGGGTGATTTGTCCTGGGGGGTCTGAACTAATGGAGGGGGGGATTTGTCCTGGGGGGTCTAAACTAATGGAGGGGGGGTTGTCCTGGGGGGGTCTGTACTAATGGAGGGGGGTGGTTTGTTCTGGGGGTCTGTACTAATTGAGGGGGGGTAGTTTGTTCTGGGGGGTCTATACCAATGTAGGTGGGGGGTGATTTGTCCTGGGGGTCTATACTATTGTAGGGGCTGGTGGTTTGTCCTGGGGGTCTAAACTAATGTAGGGAAGGGGTGGTTTGTCCTGGGGGGTCTATACTAATGTAAGGGGGGTGATTTGTCCTGGGGGGTCTAAACTAATGTAGGGGGAGGTGATCTGTCCTGGGGGGTCTAAACTATTGTAGGGGGGTGATTTGTCCTGGGGGTCTAAACTAATGTAAGGGGGGTAATTTGTCCTGGGGGTCTGTATTATTGTAGGGGGTGGTTTGTCCTGGGGGGTCTATACTAATGTAGGGGGTGATTTGTCCTGGGGGGTCTAAACTAATGTAGGGGGGTGATTTGTCCTGGGGGGTCTGTACTAATGTAGGGGGGGTTGTCCTGGGGGGTCTATACTAATGTAGGAGAGGTGGTTTGTCCTGGGGTCTATACTAATGTAGGGGGGGTGATTTGTCCTGGGGGTCTGTACTAATGTAGGGGCGTGGTTTGTCCTGGGGGGTCTATGCTAATGTAGGGGGGTGGTTTGTCCTGGGGGGTCTATACTAATGTAGGGGGGGTGATTTGTCCTGGGGGTCTAAACTAATATAGGGGGATTTGTCCTGGGGTCTGTACTAATGTAGGAGGGGTGATTTGTCCTGGGGGGTCTGAACTAATGGAGGGGGGATTTGTCCTGGGGGGTCTAAACTAATGGAGGGGGGGTTGTCCTGGGGGGGTCTGTACTAATGGAGGGGGGTGGTTTGTCCTGGGGGTCTGTACTAATGGAGGGGGGTGGTTTGTCCTGGGGGTCTATACTAATGTAGAGGGGGTGATTTGTCCTGGGGGGGTCTGAACTAATGGAGGGGGGTGATTTGTCCTGGGAGTCTAAACTAATGGAGGGGGGTGGTTTGTCCTGGGGGAGTCTGTACTAATGGAGGGGGTGGTTTGTCCTGGGGGTCTGTACTAAGGGAGGGGGGAGGTTTGTCCTGGGGGTCTGTACTAATGTAGGAGGGGTGATTTGTCCTGGGGGGTCTGAACTAATGGAGGGGGGATTTGTCCTGGGGGGTCTAAGCTAATGGAGGGGGGTTTGTCCTGGGGGGTCTGTACTAATGGAGGGGGGTGGTTTGTCCTGGGGGGTCTGTACTAATGGAGGGGGGTGGTTTGTCCTGGGGGTCTATACTAATGTAGAATGGGTGATTTGTCCTGGGGGGGTCTGAACTAATGGAGGGGGGTGATTTGTCCTGGGGGGGTCTAAACTAATGGAGGGGGGTGGTTTGTCCTGGGGGAGTCTGTACTAATGGAGGGGGTGGTTTGTCCTGGGGGGTCTGTACTAAGGGAGGGGGGAGGTTTGTCCTGGGGGTCTGTACTAATGTAGGGGGGTGGTTTGTCTGGGGGGGTCTGTACTAATGGAAGGGGGCAGGTGGTTTGTCGCCGGGGTCTGTACTAATGGAGGGGGGTGGTTTGTCCTGGGGGGGTCTGTACTAATGGAAGGGGGCAGGTGGTTTGTCGCGGGGGTCTGTACTAATGGAGGGGGGTGGTTTGTCCTGGGGGGGTCTGTACTAATGGGGGGGTGGTTTGTTCTGGGGGTCTGTACTAATGTGGGGGGGGGGGTTTGTTCTGGGGGTCTGTACTAATGGAGGGGGGTGGTTTGTCCTGGGGGTCTGTACTAATGGAGGGGGGGGTTTGTCCTGAGGGGGGTCTGTACTAATGGAGGGGGGTGGTTTGTCCTGAGGGGGGTCTGTACTAATGGAGGGGGTGGTTTGTCCTGGGGGGGTCTGTACTAATGGAGGGGGTGATTTGTCCTGGGGGGGCTGTACTAATGGAGGGGGTGGTTTGTCCTGGGGGTCTGTACTAAGGGGGGGTGGTTTGTCCTGGGGGGGTCTGTACTAATGTAGGGGGGTGGTTTGTCTGGGGGGGTCTGTACTAATGGAAGGGCGCAGGTGGTTTGTCGCGGGGGTCTGTACTAATGCAGGGGGGTGGTTTGTCCTGGGGGGTCTGTACTAATGGAAGGGGGCAGGTGGTTTGTCGCGGGGGTCTGTACTAATGGAGGGGGGTGGTTTGTCCTGTGGGCGTCTGTACTAATGGGGGGGTGGTTTGTCCTGGGGTCTTTACTAATGTGGGGGGGTGGTTTGTTTTGGGGGGGTCTGTACTAATGGAGGGGGGTGGTTTGTCCTGAGGGGGGTCTGTACTAATGTAGGGGGGTGGTTTGTCCTGGGGGGTCTGTACTAATAGAGGGGGGTGGTTTGTCCTGAGGGGGGTCTGTACTAATGGAGGGGGTGGTTTGTCCTGAGGGAGTTTGTACTAATGGAGGGGGGTGGTTTGTTCTGTGGGGTTCTGTACTAGTGGAGGGGGGTGGTTCTGTACTAATGGAGGGGGTGGTTTGTCCTGAGGGGGGTTTGTACTAATGGAGGGGGGGTGGTTTGTCCTGAGGGGGGTATATTCTGATAAAGGGGGGTGTTTTGTCCTGGGGGGTCTGTACTAATGTAGGGGGGTGGTTTGTCTGGGGGGGTCTGTACTAATGGAAGGGGGTAGGTGGTTTGTCGCGGGGGTCTGTACTAATGGAGGGGGGTGGTTTGTCCTGGGGGGTCTGTACTAATGGAAGGGGGCAGGTAGTTTGTCGCGGGGGTCTGTACTAATGGAGGGGGGTGGTTTGTCCTGGGGGGTCTGTACTAATGGGGGGGTGATTTGTCCTAGGGAGTCTATACTAATGTAGGGGGGGTGATTTGTCCTGGGGGGGTCTGTACTAATGTAGGGGGGTAGTTTGTTCTGGGGGGTCTATACTAATGTAGGTGGGGGGTGATTTGTCCTGGGGGTCTATACTATTGTAGGGGCTGGTGGTTTGTCCTGGGGGTCTAAACTAATGTAGGGAAGGGGTGGTTTGTCCTGGGGGGTCTATACTAATGTAGGGGGGGTGATTTGTCCTGGGGGGTCTAAACTAATGTAGGGGGTAGGTGATCTGTCCTGGGGGGTCTAAACAATTGTAGGGGGGGTGATTTGTCCTGGGGGTCTGTACTAATGTAGGGGGTGGTTTGTCCTGGGGGGGTCTTTACTAATGTAAGGGGGGTAATTTGTCATGGGGGGTCTGTACGAATGTAGGGGGGTGGTTTGTCCTGGGGGTCTATACTAATGTAGGAGGTGATTTGTCCTGGGGGGGTCTGTACCAATGGAAGGGGGCAGGTGGTTTGTCGTGGGGGTCTGTACTAATGGAGGGGGTGGTTTGTCCTGGGGGGGTCTGTACTAATGGGGGGGTGATTTGTCCTAGGGGGTCTATACTAATGTAGGGGGGGGTGATTTGTCCTGAGGGGTCTGTACTAATTGAGGGGGGGGTAGTTTGTTCTGGGGGTCTATACCAATGTAGGTGGGGGGTGATTTGTCCTGGGGGTCTATACTATTGTAGGGGCTGGTGGTTTGTCCTGGGGGTCTAAACTAATGTAGGGAAGGGGTGGTTTGTCCTGGGGGGTCTATACTAATGTAAGGGGGGTGATTTGTCCTGGGGGGTCTAAACTAATGTAGGGGGAGGTGATCTGTCCTGGGGGGTCTAAACTATTGTAGGGGGGTGATTTGTCCTGGGGGTCTAAACTAATGTAAGGGGGGTAATTTGTCCTGGGGGTCTGTATTATTGTAGGGGGTGGTTTGTCCTGGGGGGTCTATACTAATGTAGGGGGTGATTTGTCCTGGGGGGTCTAAACTAATGTAGGGGGGTGATTTGTCCTGGGGGGTCTGTACTAATGTAGGGGGGGTTGTCCTGGGGGGTCTATACTAATGTAGGAGAGGTGGTTTGTCCTGCGGTCTATACTAATGTAGGGGGGGTGATTTGTCCTGGGGGTCTGTACTAATGTAGGGGGCGTGGTTTGTCCTGGGGGGTCTATGCTAATGTAGGGGGGTGGTTTGTCCTGGGGGGTCTATACTAATGTAGGGGGGGGGTGATTTGTCCTGGGGGTCTAAACTAATATAGGGGGATTTGTCCTGGGGGTCTGTACTAATGTAGGAGGGGTGATTTGTCCTGGGGGGTCTGAACTAATGGAGGGGGGATTTGTCCTGGGGGGTCTAAACTAATGGAGGGGGGGTTGTCCTGGGGGGTCTGTACTAATGGAGGGGGTGGTTTGTCCTGGGGGTCTGTACTAATGGAGGGGGGTGGTTTGTCCTGGGGGTCTATACTAATGTAGAGGGGGTGATTTGTCCTGGGGGGGTCTGAACTAATGGAGGGGGGTGATTTGTCCTGGGAGTCTAAACTAATGGAGGGGGGTGGTTTGTCCTGGGGGAGTCTGTACTAATGGAGGGGGTGGTTTGTCCTGGGGGGTCTGTACTAAGGGAGGGGGGAGGTTTGTCCTGGGGGTCTGTACTAATGTAGGAGGGGTGATTTGTCCTGGGGGGTCTGAACTAATGGAGGGGGGATTTGTCCTGGGGGGTCTAAGCTAATGGAGGGGGGTTTGTCCTGGGGGGTCTGTACTAATGGAGGGGGGTGGTTTGTCCTGGGGGGTCTGTACTAATGGAGGGGGGTGGTTTGTCCTGGGGGTCTATACTAATGTAGAATGGGTGATTTGTCCTGGGGGGGTCTGAACTAATGGAGGGGGGTGATTTGTCCTGGGGGGTCTAAACTAATGGAGGGGGGTGGTTTGTCCTGGGGGAGTCTGTACTAATGGAGGGGGTGGTTTGTCCTGGGGGGTCTGTACTAAGGGAGGGGGGAGGTTTGTCCTGGGGGTCTGTACTAATGTAGGGGGGTGGTTTGTCTGGGGGGGTCTGTACTAATGGAAGGGGGCAGGTGGTTTGTCGCCGGGGTCTGTACTAATGGAGGGGGGTGGTTTGTCCTGGGGGGGTCTGTACTAATGGAAGGGGGCAGGTGGTTTGTCGCGGGGGTCTGTACTAATGGAGGGGCGTGGTTTGTCCTGGGGGGGTCTGTACTAATGGGGGGGTGGTTTGTTCTGGGGGTCTGTGCTAATGTGGGGGGGTGGTTTGTTCTGGGGGTCTGTACTAATGGAGGGGGGTGGTTTGTCCTGGGGGTCTGTACTAATGGAGGGGGGGTTTGTCCTGAGGGGGGTCTGTACTAATGGAGGGGGGTGGTTTGTCCTGAGGGGGGTCTGTACTAATGGAGGGGGTGGTTTGTCCTGGGGGGTCTGTACTAATGGAGGGGGTGATTTGTCCTGGGGGGGCTGTACTAATGGAGGGGGTGGTTTGTCCTGGGGGTCTGTACTAAGGGGGGGTGGTTTGTCCTGGGGGGGTCTGTACTAATGTAGGGGGGTGGTTTGTCTGGGGGGGTCTGTACTAATGGAAGGGCGCAGGTGGTTTGTCGCGGGGGTCTGTACTAATGCAGGGGGGTGGTTTGTCCTGGGGGTCTGTACTAATGGAAGGGGGCAGGTGGTTTGTCGCGGGGGTCTGTACTAATGGAGGGGGGTGGTTTGTCCTGTGGGCGTCTGTACTAATGGGGGGGTGGTTTGTCCTGGGGGTCTTTACTAATGTGGGGGGGTGGTTTGTTCTGGGGGGGTCTGTACTAATGGAGGGGGGTGGTTTGTCCTGAGGGGGGTCTGTACTAATGTAGGGGGGTGGTTTGTCCTGGGGGGTCTGTACTAATAGAGGGGGGTGGTTTGTCCTGAGGGGGGTCTGTACTAATGGAGGGGGTGGTTTGTCCTGAGGGAGTTTGTACTAATGGAGGGGGGTGGTTTGTTCTGTGGGGTTCTGTACTAGTGTAGGGGGGTGGTTCTGTACTAATGGAGGGGGTGGTTTGTCCTGAGGGGGGTTTGTACTAATGGAGGGGGGGTGGTTTGTCCTGAGGGGGGTATATTCTGATAAAGGGGGGTGTTTTGTCCTGGGGGACTATACTGAGGGTGTTTATACTTAGTGGGGGGTCTGCACTGACGAAGGGGGGTCTATACTTAGTGGAGGGGGGTCTGTACTGAGGGGTGACTATAGTTGGTGGAGGGGTTGATACCATGTTTTACAGCACCGGGTGACACCAACCCTAGTGACGCCACTGCAGCCGCAGGCTCTGGTTTCCCCTCTCCCTCTCCTCCTCGTGCGCGCTGCTGTACTAGTGAGCGGTGCACTATGTTTCTTCCCCACCTTCATATCAGCCAGGGAAGAAAAAAAAAGGAGCAAAGAAGAGGATTGTGGGACATGTAGTCCCAAGGACTGGCAGCCCCACTGTTACACAGAAAGTGCAGCCCACACAGCATGCTCAGCTGAATGGGAGAGAGAGAGCCAGGAGCCCGGGAAAGCTTTCAGGGAAGTGCACCCAGGACTCCAGAGGGAGAGGACAGTGCTGAGGGAACACCATCAGAGAGAGAACCCCGCGGACCTGCGCCACATGAGGGAAAGCCACACAGCCTGGCGCCATCCCTGGTGGAGAAAGGAATGGAGTCATTGCCAGAATACAGATCTAGGCTCTACCCAGCGGAGTCACCACGGGCAATTCAGAGTGAGCTGACTCCTGATCAGAGGAACCTTTGTTGCTGTATCGCTGGGTCAGGTGAGAGGGTGGATCGGCCATTATTTACTAACGTCCATAGTAACTGCAGTCTCTGACCATCTCTTGTAACATGTCTGCAGTCCCTGACCATCTCTTGTAACATGTCTGCAGTCTCTGATCATCTCTTGTAACATGTCTGCAGTCTCTGACCATCTCTTGTATCATGTCTGCAGTCTCTGACCATCTCTTGATTCATGTCTGTAGTCTCTGATCATCTCTTGTATCATATCTGCAGTCTCTGACTATCTCCTGTAGTATGTCTGCAGTTTCTGACCATCTCCTGTACTATGTCTGCAGTCTCTGACCGTCTCCTGTACTATGTCTGCAGTCTCTGACCGTCTCCTGTAGTATGTCTGCAGTCTCTGACCGTCTCCTGTAGTATGTCTGCAGTCTGACTGTCTCCTGTAGTATGTCTGAAGTCTCTGACCATCTCCTGTATTATATCTCCAGTCTCTGATCATCTCCTGTAATTTGTCCGCATTCTCTGACCATCTCTTGTAACATGTCTGCAGTCTCTGACCATCTCTTGTAACATGTCTGCAGTCTGACCATCTCTTGTATCATGTCTGCAGTCTCTGACCATTTCCTGTACTATGTCTGCAGTCTCTGACCATCTCTTGTAACATGTCTGCAGTCTCTGACCATCTCTTGTAACATGTCTGCAGTCTCTGACCATCTCCTGTACTATGTCTGCAGTCTCTGACCATCTCTTGTATCATGTCTACAGTCTCTGACCATCTCCTCTGTTATGTCTGCAGTCTCTGACCATCTCCTGTAGGATGTCTGCAGTCTCTGACCATCTCCTGTACTATGTCTGCAGTCTCTGACCATCTCCTGTATTATATCTCCAGTCTCTGACCGTCTCCTGTAATATGTCTGCAGTCTCTGACCATCTCCTGTAATATATCTGCAGTCTCCGACCGTCTCCTGTACTATTTCTGCAGTCTCTGACGTCTCCTGCACTATGTCGGCAGTCTCTGACCGTCTTCTGTAGTATGTCTGCTGTCTCAGACCGTCTCCTGTAGTATGTCTGCAGTCTCTGACTGTCTCCTGTAGTATGTCTGCAGTCTCTGACCGTCTCCTGTAGTATGTCTGAAGTCTCTGACCATCTCCTGTATTATATCTCCAGTCTCTGATCATCTCCTGTAATATGTCCGCATTCTCTGACCATCTCTTGTAACATGTCTGCAGTCTCTGACCATCTCTTGTAACATGTCTGCAGTCTGACCATCTCTTGTATCATGTCTGCAGTCTTTGACCATCTCCTGTACTATGTCTGCAGTCTCTGACCATCTCTTGTAACATGTCTGCAGTCTCTGACCATCTCTTGTAACATGTCTGCAGTCTCTGACCATCTCCTGTACTATGTCTGCAGTCTCTGACCATCTCTTGTATCATGTCTGCAGTCTCTGACCATCTCCTGTAGTATGTCTGCAGTCTCTGATCATCTCCTGTACTATGTCTGCAGTCTCTGACCATCTCCTGTATTATATCTCCAGTCTCTGACATCTCCTGTAGTATGTCTGCAGTCTCTGATCATCTCTTGTATCATGTCTGCAGTCTCTGACCATCTCTTGTATTATGCCTGCAGTCTCTGACCATCTCCTGTAGTATGTCTGCAGTCTCTGACCATCTCCTGTGGTATGTCTGCAGTCTCTGACCATCTCCTGTAGTATGTCTGCAGTCTCTGACCATCTCCTGTATTATGCCTGCCGTCTCTGACCATCTCCTGTAGTATGTCTGCAGTCTCTTACCATCTCCTGTATCATGTCTGCAGTCTCTGACCATCTCTTGTACTATGTCTGGGGTCTCTTTCTAACAGATTCTCTAACAGAAGCCCTCTCTGTGTGCACCAGAGAGACTCCGCTCCAGGTCTCATTAGTGTACGCTCTTCCTGTATTTTCTTTATTGGTAAAAGATCATGGGAGGATCCCAGGGTAACGAAGAGTTCTTAGGGGAACATCTCTGTGTTTGAGTCGTTGCCATAGAAATATTTGTAAAGGGGAAGAGTTGGTAAGATGACCACGCCCACGTAAGGGCGCCAGAAATATTTCTGCCCCCAGGCGTCATCGGCCCTGCAAGTGACTCTATCACCCCTCAGCACTATAGCACTTTAACCACTTGCTGACCGATGCACGCCGATATACGTCGGCACAATGGCAACGGTGGGCATTTGAGTGTACCTGTACGTCCCCTTTAATAAGTGGGGTCAGCGGGCCGCGCCTGCCGCATACAGCATGACCGTGCCCGCGCGACCGGCGGACTCGATGTCTGCCGGTCTCCCGGCGATCATGTCACAGAGCCGCAGAACGGGGAACTGCCTATGTAAACAAGGCATTTCCCTGTTCTGCCCTGTGGCATGACAGAGATCACTGCTCCCTGTCATCGGGAGCAGTGATCGCTGTCATGTGCTTTGTAGCCCACCCCCCCACAGTTGGAATGACTCCCTAGGACACACTTAACCCCTTCATCTCCCCCTAGTCATTAACCCCTTCCCTGCCAGTGTCATTTACACAGTAATCAGTGCATTTTATAGCACTGATCGCTGTATAAATGACAATGGTCCCAAAAATGTGTCAAAAGTGTCCGATGTGTCTGCCATAATGTTGCAGTCATGATAAAAATCGCAGATCGCCGCCATTACTAATAAAAAAAAAAAATAATAAAAATGCCATAAAACTATCCCCTATTTTGTAGACGCTATAACTTTTGCGCAAACCAATCAATATACGCTTATTGCAATTTTTTTTTTTTTTTTTTTACCAAAAATATGTAGAAGAATACATATTGGCCTAAACTGAGGAGAAAAAATGTTTTTTATATATATTTTTGGGGGATATTTATTATAGCAAAAAGTATTGAGGTTTTTTCAAAATTGACGCTTGTTTTTTGGTTTATAGCGGAAAAAATAAAAATCGCAGAGGTACTCAAATAAAACCAAAAGAAAGCTCTATTTGTGGGGAAAAAAAGGACGTTAATTTTGTTTGGGTGCAACGTCGCACGATCGCGCAATGTTCAGTTAAAGCGATGCAGTGCCGAATTGCAAAAAGTGCTCTGGTCAGGAAGGGGGTAAAATATTCTGGGGCTGAAGCGGTTAAAAGGCATTTTTTATTTATTTGAAATGTGAGTTGTATATATATATATATGTGGAGTTCTGTTTGCAATAAATTTTTTAAACGTTATCACGCTATAGCATGCCTCTGTCATTTCCCGCATGTGATGTATATGAGGAGAGTCTCTAAACATACCAGGAGAAAATAGTGACCTCTGAGTTGGGTTATTATCGGAAGTAGCAGGTGGCCTGTGTTCCATAAAAGTGTCCCATAAACCTGCATAGGATAAAGGAAGTAAAGGAGGATCTCCGCAGGCTATTGCTATCAATTACAGGCTTATTTTTTAAGCCCCTGAGGTGAAGGTACACCCGGTGGGGGTTGTGTGTGCACAACGCATGAAGACACAATTATCACATGGTTGATGTTAATATGGACTTTTGCTGTTTAGTTTAAACACTCATCAAGGATTAATTGAAAGTCACGGAGCACGAGCACTTTATTTTCATATATATGGACTGTCGCTGTTTAGTTTAATAACCTCATTGAGGACTGAGTGCAATATCACAGAGCATGAGCACTTTATTAATAGTGTTTATATGTTGCTATGCTTTAGACATTTATGATATATATATATATATATATATATATATATATATATATATATATTCATCAGCGCTGCACAGTGTGTTATATAGATTGCATTATCACCATCTGGGGAAGTGTGGGAAGTGCGGGCAGCTGATTACAGTTATATCACCTGTGTTTATTTTAGGTTAACTTAGGCTTAGTGTGGCAACTCACAAGGTTTCTACCTATATGTCCTTGGCTGCCTAGTTGACCCGGGAAGAGTATAGAGAAATTTCCATCTCCCTGTTTGTTCGGCATCAATTGGCTCGCTTGTGTAAGTACTGAGATCCATTGTTATATAGTCATCATATATGTTTTAGCATGTTAATTCCTGTTGAAAGTGTGATTCTAATGAGAAATCTATATTGAATTATAGTGTTACTTCTTTATACTAATATCTATTATATTTACATTTTTTAGAACAAAATACGATTGCCTTAAATGACACTAAGTCTCTGAGGAAGGACGACATCGTCTGAAACATGTTAGACATCATTTTCCAGCTTGCATTCTCGCTAGCCTACCTTCTGATTTAGGGCAGCTACGTTTCATGCCTATTTTGTATACTAAGCATAATTGTAATTAACATTATATTTTTACATGTCAATTCCTTGACATTATTTAATAATCACAAATTGATAAAATTACAAACATTTTTACTCTATACCTGGTCTGTCTTTCAAAAATCCAGAGGGGTTATACTGTGCCTTGAGCACTAGGTTTTCTCTTTTGTTTGATTACTGTATAAATGTCACTGGCAGGAAAGGGGTTAACACTAGGGGGCAATCAAGGTGTTAACTGTGTTCTCTAGGTGTGTTCTAACTGTGGGAGAATGGGACTGACTAGGGGAGGAGACCGATAGGTGTTCATACTTAGTATGAACACACAATCTGTCTTCTCTCCTGACAGAACCTAGATTTGTGTGTTTACACACACAGATCCCTGTTCTTGATCTGTCACGAGCATTCGCGGGTGCCCGGGGGTCATCGGCCCCAGGGACAAGCTGCGGGTGCGCGCGAGCGAGCCTCCTACAGCGTCTTAAAGGGCCGACGTACAGCTACGACGGCTCACCCTGGGGAGCTATCCTGCCGCAGTATAACTGCGGCGGCTGGTTGGGAACCGGTTAATGCTGGTGGAAATGCATTCAGCTCCTAATTTCCTGTTGTAGGCTGGCAACACTAAAACCCTAAAGAATGGTGCCAGCTCTGCCTAGTTGTCTTATATTCAACTACAGAACAAATGCCCCCTTCTTTATCCCCCACTACACAGGGTGAAGAACTGGAAGATACCACAGGCAAAGTGCACAGGACGGTACTGGACTTTCTTATATATATATATATATATATATATATATATATATATATATATATATAAAATGCATAAGAGCGAGCCAGTGATGTCATCACATAAACCAGAAGTGGCACAGAATGCTGCTCAATTGAGGTGATGCCAATGTCTCAGCTCCTTAACTGGGGAAGACATTCGTACTGCAAGCTGATTTTGCTGTTGTGTATTAGCAATTAAGCACTATTATTGTGAGTGGTTTTCATAGCGTTTTTTTATAAAACGTATGGTTCTAAAGAGGTATGCACGATGATGGCCTTGTCTTATTGTTTTTGAGCTATGTTACAACCAAAAACATACTGTAAATGTATTTTAATGGGATTTTATGTGATAGTCCTACACAAAGTGGCACATAATTGTTAAGTGGAAGGAAAATGATAAATGGTTTTCAATCTTTTTTTACAAATAAATATGTGAAAAGTGTGGCGTGCATTTGCATTCAGCCCCCCTGAGTCAATACTTTGTAGAACCAACTTTTGCTGCAATTACAGCTGCAAGTCTTTTTGGGGGTGTCTCTACCAGCTTTCCACATCTAGAGAGTAACATTTTTGCCCATTTTTCTTCACAAAATACGTACACATAACAAAAATATGAAAAAGACAGGAATAAGTCTCTATCAATTCACAATGTGCAAAAATACAGTCTCTGGTAATCTTCAGATGTCACTCCAAATACGGAAAATTATTCATAATCCAATGGTTGCATGCAACTTCCTAATCACCACGTGGATAACTCATGCAGAAAATTGAGTGTGATGGACCCTCCACACGGAAGAAATGTAGGCTTACCAGAGGGGTTGGACTCATAAGAACATATGAGTCAACCAAGCTTATATCACCAACAGGTAATAAAAAGGAAAGGACCTCTCAACTGGATGGCAGCAGAACTCCAAACTTGTCCAGAACCGTGAGGGAACTTTCTTTATAATGGATGGCAACCCGTCCAATGGACCGTCTCAGGGGAATAGCCCATATGAAATAAAAAGGGGCCACATAGCATTCATTAATTTTTCTTGAATCGCTTTTTTTACTACAGAAATGTAAGTTGTTTACTTGTTTTAACCGCTTGACATCCGGAGGACGTCATATGACGTCCTCGACTTTCGGGGCTTATATCTGAATGATGTCTGAGGCTACAGACATCATTCAGATACCGGCATTTTCAGCCGGCGATTCCGTACACCATAAGAATGATCATAGCGGCTGTTCCGCCGCTTGATCGTTCTTACGGGCGGCGGGAGGGGACGTCCCCCCCCTCCCGCCGCCCTCCGGTGCTACTACCGACTCACCTCAGCGATCGGTGAGTCGGATAGCGGATCCGCCGGCGCCGGATGTTCACCATAGAGATTTCCGGCAGACCAGATGGTCGCCGGAGTCTCTATGATCGTTCGGAGGCCGGGCGCGATGTTATGACGTCACGCCCGGCCTCTGCATTAAAAAAAACGGCGCCGCTTCGGCTGTGAAGCGGCGATCGTTTTATTTTTTTTTTTATTATAGGCTTCCCAGCCTAGAGGTGAGATGTGGGGTCTTATTGACCCCATATCTCACTGTAAAGAGGACTGATCGTGTCATATTCCTATTACAAGGGATGTTTACATTCCTTGTAATAGGAATAAAAGTGATCAAAAAAAAAAAAAAAATTTTTAAAGTGTAAAAATAAAAATTTTTAAGTAAAATTAACAATAAAAAAAAAAAAAATTTTTTAAAGCGCCCCTGTCCCTGTGAGCTCGCACGCAGAAGCGAACGCATACCTAAGTCCCGCCCACATATGAAAACGGTGTTCAAACCACACATGTGAGGTATCGCCGCGAACGTTAGAGCGAGAGCAATAATTTTGGCCCTAGACCTCTTCTGTAACTTAAAACATGTAACCAGTAAAAAATGTTAAAGCGTCGCCTTTGGGGATTTTTAAGTACCAAAGTTTGGCGCCATTCCACGAGCGTGTGCAATTTTGAAGCGTGACATGTTAAGTATCTATTTACTCGGCGTAACTTCATCTTTCACACAATGCAAAAAAATTTGGCTAACTTTGCTGTTTTGTTTTTTTTTAAAGCATGAAACTGTTTTTTTTTCAAAAAAAATGCGTTTGAAAAATTGCTGCGCAAATACCGTGCAAGATAAAAAGTTGCAATGACTGCCATTGTATTCTCTAGGGTCTCTGCTAAAAAAACATATATAATGTTTGGGGGTTCTATCTAATTTTATAGCAAAGAAATGATGATTTTTGACATGTAGGAGCGAAGTGTCAGAAATGGCCTGGATGCGAAGGATTAGTTTTACAAACGGTATTATGCTATGTGGCCCCTTTTTATTTCATATGGGCTATTCCCCTAAGACGATCCATTGGGCGGGTTGCCATCCATTATAAAGAAGGTTCCCTCATGGTTCTGGACAAGTTTGGAGTTCTGCTGCCATCCAGTTGAGAGGTCCTTTCCTTTTTATTACCTGTTGGTGATATAAGCTTGGTTGACTCATCGAACATATGTTCTTATGAGTCCAACCCCTCTGGTAAGCCTACATTTCTTCCGTGTGGAGGGTCCATCACACTCAATTTTCTGCATGAGTTATCCACGTGGTGATTAGGAAGTTGCATGCAACCATTGGATTATGAATAATTTTCCGTATTTGGAGTGACATCTGAAGATTACCAGAGACTGTATTTTTGCACATTGTGAATTGATAGAGACTTATTCCTGTCTTTTTCATATTTTTGTTATGTATACGTAATATCATAAGCTGGCAATATCTTTAGCGCTACACTTGTTTGTGCACTTGTAATTTTTAGACAAAATCCTTATTTTTTGTGTGAGCTGCTAACTTGTTGGGTAAGCGCAGGGTTAAACTTTTTTCTTCTTCGCAAAATAGCCCAAGCTCTGTCAGATTAGATAGAGAGCATCTGTGAACAGCAATTTCCAAGTCTTGCCACAGATTCTCAATTGAATTTAGGTCTGGACTTTGACTGGGCTATTCTAACACATGAATATGCTTTGATCCAAACCATTCCATTGTGGCTCTGGCTGTATGTTTAGGATTGTTGCCCTGCTAGAAGGTGAACATCTGCCCCGGTCTCAGACGTGAGCTTTTCATTGTATATTCCGATCGTGTGTATGCCCCATCTGACTTTTTACGTTGAAAATTCTGACGGACCTAGAAAGAGAACATGTTATAAATTCCTATCTGGAAAAACGCTCCTCTGTATGCTGTTCCGACTTACCAAAAACTACGCATGCTCTGAAGCAAGTACGAGACGGAAGCTATTGGCTACTGGCTATTGAACTTCTGTTTTCTAGTCCCGTTCTACGTGTTGCGCGTCACCGCGTTCTGGACGGTCGGAATTTGGTGTGACCGTGTGTATGCAAAACAGCTTGAGCGGAATTCCGGCGGAACTCCGTCGGAAAAACCTTCAGAGTTTATTCCGACGGGAAAACCGTTCGTGTGTACAGGGCATTACAGGTTTTCTTCTAAGATTGCCCTGTATTTGTCTCCATCCATCTTCTTCCCAACAACTCTGACCAGCTTCCCCACCCCTGCTGAAGAAAAACATCCCCACAACATGATGCTCTCACCAGTATGTTTCACAACGGGGATGGTGTGTTTAAGGTGATGTGCAGTGTTCCACCACACATACAATGCTTTGAAAAATTATTCATACCCCTTGAAATTTTCAGCCAGAGTTACAATAGAATGGTTTAGATCAAAGCATAATCATGTGTTAGAATGACCCAGTCGAAGTCCAGACCTAAATTGGATTGAGAATTTGTGGTAAGACTTGGAAATTGCTGTTTACAGATGCTCTCTGTCTAATCTGACAGAGCTTGAGCTATTTTGGAAAGAATGGGCAAAAATGTCACTCTATACAAAGCTGGTAGAGACACCCCCAAAAAGACTTGCAGCTGTAATTGCAGTGAAAGGTGGTTCTACAAAGTATTGACTCAGGGGGGCTGAATACAAATGCACACCACACTTTTCACATATTTATTTGTAAAAAAATTGAAAAAAATTATAATTTTCCTTCCACCTCACAATTGTGTGCCACTTTGTGTTGGTCTATCACATAAAATCCCAATAAAATACATTTACGTTTTTGGTTGTAACATGACAAAATATAGAAAATTTCAAGGGATGTGAATACTTTTTTTAAGGCACTGTACTCCATTTTCGGATGATGGATTGAACAGTGCTCCATAAGATATTTTTTATAACCTAACCCTGCTTTAAAATTCTCCACAACTTTATCCCTGACCTGTCTAGTGTGTTCCTTGGCCTTGATTAAGCTGTTTGTTCACTAAGGTTCGCAGAGGGCTTCACAGAACAGCTGTATTCATACTGAGATTAAATTACACAGGTGGACTCTATTTACTAATTAGGTGACATCTGAAGACAATTGGTTCCACTAGATTTTAGTTAGGGGTATTAGAGTAAAGCGGGCTGAATACAAATGCACGCCACACTTTTCAGATATTTATTTGTAAAAAAACTTTGAAAACCATTTATCATTCTCCTTTGTGTTGGTCTATCACATAAAATCCCAATAAAATACATTTATGTTATCTGTTGTAACATGACAAAATGTGCAAAATTTCAAGAGGTATGAATACTTTTTCAAGGCACTGTTACATAGTTACATAGTTGGTAAGGTTGAATAAACACAACAGTCCATCCAGTTCAACCTGTGTAGGTGTGTGTGTGCGCATGCGTGTAGAAAATAATTTCCCATATCCCCATATATTGTTTTCGCTAAGATGCATGTCCAAGAGTCTTTTAAAACTATCTGTATTTCCTGCAAGCACCACCAATTGTGGAAGAGAGTTTCACATCCCTATTGCCCTGACAGTGAAAAAACCCCTACGCAGGTTAAGGTTAAACCAGTCTCATTGTGTGGCCCTGTGTCCTTTTACACTCCCTGCGACTGAAAAAATTCATACTTACACTTGGATTACTTTTGAGATATTTGTGTATTGCTATAATATCTCCTCAAGCTTCTCTTCTCCAGGGAGAATAAATTCAGGCAGAATACATTTACCGCTTGTAGTTGTTTCTCATAATTGAGGTCATCCAGTGCCCATATTAATTTAGTTGCCCTTCTCTGGACTCTCTCCAGTTCCAGCCCATCCTTCCTGAGGATTGGTGACCAGAACTGAATGGAATACTCCAGATTCGGCCGAACCAGAGTTTTATAAAGTGGCAGGATTGTTTTATCGCTGGAGTAAATTCCCTTTTTAATGCATGCTAATATTCTGCTGGCTTTGGTAGCTGCAGCTTGACAGTGCATGCTATTGCTCAGTCTTACCAATGTTAAACTTAATTTGCCATCTAGTAGCCCGCTCCATTCATTTATTTGGGTCCTCTTGTTAGGTTTCTATATCCTGCTGTGATGTTATTGCCCTACATATTCTTGTGTCATCAGCAAACACTGAGATTGAGCTTTATTTCCCATCCTCTATATCATTTATAAATAAATTAAACAGAATTGGTCCCAGGACAGAGCTTTGGGGTACCCCACTAACTACTCTAGATCATTCTGAGCATATGTCATTTATCACCATCCTTTGGACTCTCTCAGTTTTCTATCCAAGAACAAACCCTATGGTCTATACCCACCGACCTCAGTTTGTAGATTAAGCATTTGTGGGGGAACTGTATCAAATGCTATTGCAAAATCCAGATACACCACATCCACCGGCCTACTCCTGTCCAGATGGCAGCTCATTTCCTCGTAGAATGTTAATAGGTTGATTTGGCGACCTTTCGTAAACCCATGCTGATGACTGCTAATGATACTGTTTTCATCAGCAAATGCTTGGATATGGTCCCTTATCATCCCCTCAAATAGTTTACAAACTACCGATGTTGGACTGACAGGCCTATAATTTCCAGGAATAGATCTCTGCCCTTTTTTGAATTTTCGTACCACGTGGGATTTTCGCCAATCAGCTGGTACCAATCCTGTCAGTATACTGTCCATAAAGATTAGGAATAGCGGTCGGGCTATAACCTGACTGAGTTCTTTAAGGACTCTGGGGTGTAAGCCACCTTGTTCTTGTGATTTATTTATATTAAGCTTCTCTAATCCTTTCTGGACTCCGGCCTCTGTTAGCCACAAGGGTAGATCCTGTGATGTGTTACTAACAATACATCAAAACTATAAAAATAGTAAGGGTATGGGACTTTTAAGGCACAGTGTATTTTGGTAAAATCAAATTTATTCAGCATTCATAAGATTCAAACAAGTTCAATTCATATAACAATAGAATGCAATAAAATACAATTGTGTATAAAACCAGTCGATTTCTACTGTACAAATGCACATGGTAGTTTTTACAGCTTAACGCGTTTCTTGGACAAAGTCCTCTTCATCAGGAACTATCAATATAGACTTTCCATACATGCCATCTAGATAGAATAACAAACTTTTAAGTAATCATATCCTGATACAATGAAATACAAATTAATTTAATTAAATACAATTTTCTACACAAAAAAATTCTCCCCATGGGGGGTGAAATAGATAGGGGCCCAGAGCATACATACATGCACAGGGGCCCCAGAGTGCCCTCTTCTCCTTCCCCTCCTCCTCCAACCTCCAATATAGTCCTATTTACTTAATTCTACATTCTTGTGTTTATATAAAATGTCTTGCTTCATCATTTCATTACCATGTTGATCCCTATACTGCAGGTAAATGTAAAGTTCCCCATTTTCTGTTTTTTTTTTTTTTACATTGTTAGCAATTAAAATGCTGTATTCTCTATTGATCATTGCATTAGTTGTGCACTGCACGATGAATCTCCCTCTGGGGTTGGTGCTGCCATCTGGTGGGTTCCGGGTGTGGCCAATGCCCTCCAGCATGGTGCTTAATTGCATTGAGGACAGGGGGCTTGAACAGTTGGTTCAATTGTGCAGTCCTAGGTGCCCCCTTGCATGTGCCAGGGGTTCATTTTTCGGTTGTGAGGGTTGGAGGTAGGTAAATCGCCTTCCTCCTCCCCTCCCTTGTTCACCCTTGATTGGCTTGCAGCTACAATGTATTCTGGCTGCCGGAGCTTCAGCTGGAACCCATTTGGGGCAATCAGAGGTGCATAATATATATATATATATATATATATATATATATATATATAATATATATATATATATATAACCCAGGTTGTCTCTGCTTCCCTCTCTGACTCCTTCACAGTCCATGAACAGGTTGTTTGATCGGTCAGCAAGATAAAGTTAATACACCTACAAAAATATCTTTATAAGAGGTCTTTCCCTTTTTAAATATACCTTCTTTTTTTTTTTTTGAAAAAAAAGTTTTTATTGAACAATTTACAGTTTAAACATATTTCTGCAGGTTATAAGGCAATACTGGAGAAATGCATATCAGAAAGATATGTGGCTTATGTACATATAAACACAGCATGACAGGAATTTATACAGATTGAACAATGGACTCAGCTACGATCAATTGGATGGAAAACCTTCTGTCTATACAATTCAGGAGATTCCACGCTGGGAGTCTTTACGAACTCCCAGTGCATGTGTCCGCGGACGCGAGCCACCTATCACAGATTTTGTTGTACTTGTCTGGACAACCTCTATTAATGTATATGAACTTCTTGTAGGGAAGTGTGTTATTTGTATCTATTTTCCAGTCGTTAAAGCTGGGGGGAATATGTCTCATCCACTGTCTGGCTATAATTTTTTTTGGCAGAAAACAGTGTTTCATGGAGGAATGTTTTAGTGAATTTGTCTATCTCGGAGTCGGGGAATATCCCCGGTAGGCATTGTTTGGGGTCGACGGTCACAGGGGATCCCATGTCATCATGGAGGAAATTTACAATCTGCTTCCATAGACTCTGTAGGACCAGACACGCCCAAATTAAATGGAAGAATGTGCCCGTCACCTGGTTACACATTGTACACGAGGTAGAAGACTGTTGCCTATAGCGGGTGACTCTTAGGGGAGAGAGGTATGCTCGGTGCACAATATACAACTGGGTCAACTTGTCAAAAAAGTTTGGGGGATACAGTCTTGCATGAATCCAGTGCTTCACTCCACGTCCTCTAACCGGCCTACCTCTCTTTCCCATCTTGGTTTAAGGCTGTAAGCTAGCGTGGTTGACAATGGGGTTAGGAGCATAACATAAAAATCTTAAATCAGCCTTCGTGGATCCTCGCCCTTAACTACCGCCATAATGGCATTAGGGGTAGACTGTGGTAAAGGTTGAGGGAACTGAGTTTGAGCTGCGTGGTGCACTTGTAGGAATCTAAAGAGTAGGGAATTGGTCAGCAGGAACTCATTTTGGAGGCACTCAAAGTTTTTAAGTGTGCCATCGGAAATTATGTGGTGTAAGTAATATATCCCCTGTTTGCTCCACATCCCTGTGTCAGGAACTGAAAGGAACTCTGGGAGTAATTTATTGTGCCACAAGGGGGTATAATTGTTGTATTTGGGGGTTGCCAGCATTTTAGTGGCAATATCCCATATGTGTCTATATTGATACAGGAGGGACCCTCAATCTCTTTTAGAGTTATTCCCGCTATGACCCACTGCAATTGCAGTAAGTGGATCCGTGGTTAGTTGTGCCCACTGTGGTCAAAGGAACGTGAGGAATCTGAATCTGTCGGTTTTGTCGATGTGGTATAGCTGAGACAGTTGAGATGCAAGGTAATAGAGATTCAGGTCAGGGAGGGTCGTTCCGCCCAGGTCAGTAGGGTTCTTAAGGACTCTCCAGGCCAGTTTATGTCTGTTGTATCCCCAAATGAATGTTCTGAGTATGGCCTACATTGATTTAAAGAATTTTAAGGGTAATTATACGGGTGTGTGCCAGAGCATGTACAATATTTTGGGTAGCAATATCATTTTAATGATATTAATTCGGCCCCACACACTGAGCGGCAGTCTCGCCCACACTTGGGTTTTAGACTTGATGAGATTAAAAAGGGGCTCTATGTTCAGGGGTATATAGCCAGCCGGTGTCCTGATCGCCAGTACTCCAAGATATTTGATAGTGTTTACTCGCTGGAGTGTAATTGCTCCTGTAGCTTGGGAGATAGTGTTTGGGATTTTTCCCAATTAATTTTAAGGCCGCAGAACTGACCAAAGTGCTCAATTGTTTGTAAAGCCTTCTCGAGAGATGTGGCGGAGTCGGCCAGATATAGTAGCGTGTCATCTGCATATAAGCTAATTTTTTCAGTCAGAGATCCAAGACAGAGACCCTGGATCTCAAAGTCTTCTCTAATGGAAATTGCAAGGGGATCTGCTGCCAGGGCGTAGAAGACTGGAGACAATGGGCAGCCCTGCCTGGTGCCCCTGGATAAGTGAAACGTCTGGGAGGTCGTCCCGTTGGCCACTACTTTACCCTTGGGCGCCAAATATAATAATTGAACCCACTTAATAAAATTAGGTCCAAAACCAAAGCTATGCAAGCATCCCCAAAGGTATCTCCACTCCACCGAATCAAATGCTTTGGAGGTGTCCAAAGCCACCACCACCCGAGACCCAACATTTGTATGTATCGCTTGTAAATTAATATATAATTTTCTGAGGTTGAAGGAGGTGTTACATCCCGGCATAAATCCAGCTTGGTCTGCATGGATTAGGCTTAGTATCACTTGGTTAAGACGGAGGGCAAGTACTTTGGCGAGAATCTTTATATCTACCTGAAGGAGTGATATGGGTCTGTAAGATTCCGGGAGGCCCGGGTCCTTACCCGGTTTAGGTATGAGTATAATAATTGCCTCGCTCATCGATAGGGGTAGAGTGAAGTTATCGAATAGGTGGTTATAGAGGGACAATAACTTGGGAGTAAGTATCTCACTGTATTGGGCGTAAAATTCTATGGGTAACCCATCTGACCCCGGGGCTTTGGATATGGCGAAGCTCGCGATTGCTGTGGTTATTTCATCTAGTGTAAGTTGTGAGTCTAGCATAGCCGTTTGGGTGTCATCTAGCTGTGGGAAGGTGATTCCTGCTGGTAGATCTTCTGATTGGGCTTCAGTGGTAGAGCCCTGGGATGTATAAAGCTGGGTAAAGAAGTGCCTGAATTTGGTAATGACAGTTGGGGGTTCTGTGATCTTTTCTCCATTGTGGCCAGCAAGTGAAATGACAGTAGGGGGCCTATCTTCACTATGTGCTAGGTAGGCCAGCAGTTTACCCTCTCTCTCTCCATGTTCAAACAATTTTTGTCTGGCAAAAAAAAAGTTTTCTCCTGGCCGTCTCATGCTGTAGCTGATTGACCACCCTGGTTCAGAGGCAGCTCCAGGCTTTGTGAGGCCTTAGGCAAACCTTAGACATGAGGCCCCACCAATGCCCATAAAGGGAAAAATAACTATGAATTTACAGTTTCTAGAATTTTCTGTAACCAATTCTTCTTTAAGCCAGGAGATGGTCAGAGACTGCAGACATAGTACAGGAGATGGTCAGAGACTGCAGACTTAGTACAGGAGATGGTCAGAGACTGCAGACATAGTACAGGAGATGGTCAGAGACTGCATACCTGATACAGGAGATGGTCAGATAGTGTGTGGACATGGTACAGGAGTTTGTCAGAGACTGCATACATAAGATGGTTAGAGACTGCAAACATACTACAGGAGATGGTCAGAGACTGTAGACATGATACAGGAGATGGTCAGAGAGTGTGCGTACAATCTACAAAAGATGGTCAGAGACTGCAGACATAGTACAGGAGATGGTCAGAGACTGCAGACATAGTACAGGAGATGGTCAGAGATTGCAGACCTAGTACAGGAGATGGTCAGAGATTGCAGACCCAGTACAGGAGATGGTCAGAGATTGCAGACATGATACAGGAGATGGTCAGAGATAGGAGACAGAGATAGGAAACATGATACAGGAGATGGTCAGAGACTGCAGTCATAGTACAGGAGATGGCCAGAGACTGCAGACATAGTACAGGAGATAGTCAGATACTGCAGACATAGTACAGGAGATGATCAGAGACTGCAGACATAGTACAGGGGATGGTCAGAGACTGCAAACATAGTACAGGAGATGGTCAGAGACTGCAGACATAGTACAAGAGATGGTCAGAGTCTACAAACATAATTGGGCCTAAATTGCACCCGGGTCACATGTGAATCGCATGGAACGCATATTTTGCTCCACTAACTTGCACTAGTATGGGCACCTGGGGCAATTTTCCACATCTCTTGTGGGGTGCAAAGGGCCACCCCCTCTGTGGCAGACAGCATCTCTTTAATATTGAGGGGGAGAGGATATGTGCTAAGGGGGGTGGATTTCATATCCAAGCCCCCTTGTAGCACAGGTCCAAAAGTGCCCCCTAAAACATATCCCCTCCCCCAAATCACTCAAAGTGAACTGTAGGCTAGTCCCCCCCCACCCTCTTGTTCATGCCCCCCACCTCTGGAAGACTCACTTTGGATTAGTTCAGACAGTTGATCTCAGTCCAACAGCGTTGTATCGGCAGCATGGTGAGCCTCCTCCTCCCCCCCTCCTCTGTGTACACAGGAAAACATCACAGCAGGAAGAGGAGGGGTGGGTTCAGTTCACTCCACAGCACTCTGCATTGTGTATGTATCTGGCAGCTGGGGACAGCGGGGAGAGATGTCAGCTCTGCCATAAAAAGTGGAGCTCGCGGGTGGCGTGCGGGAACGAAAATACCCCACACAAGCTGCGGGCATTCCATGACTCTGTTTTGCCGGGGAAGTTAAGGTATGGGCAAATTAGGCGGCCGCAGGGCCCCTGGGAGTGCGAAGCCTTAGGCGACCGCCTAATTTGCCTAATTAGAGAGCCGCCTCTGCCCTGGTTTGCAGCCTGAGTTGGGTAGCCCCAGCAGGAGAGGGGTCTAACATGTAACCTTGTTCAGAGGAGCATTGCCCCGTCTAGTGCGGCTGTTGAATTAGCCTTCAGCCTGTTGATACAGGAGGTTAGAGTTAGGCGTTCGTGTAATTTAAAGGTTTCCCATACTATGTCTGGGGATGCAGATCCATCATTCTCTGAGAAATAGGTTCTCCAACTGTTTCCAAGCTCGTCATCCACCGATAGCAGGGTGAGCCAGAACGGATTCAGGCGCCACGTACGGGATGGTTTGTCCAATGGGACAGAAAGGCTAATCCAATATGGGCTATGGTCAGAGAGTAGTCTAGGGGAGAACCCAGCTCTCAGTAATCTTGGGGCAAGAGTATTGGAGATATAAGTATGAAATCTATGCGGGACATGGTGTTATGGGTGGCCGAGAAAGTATGCTCGGTCAAGCGTGAACTTAAGATGCCAGGTATCGGTGAGATTAAAGGAGGTGATGAGTCGGGAGAATCTAGTGTGGGTTGGGGCTGTAGTAGATAATGGTGAGGGTGACAGTTTATCCAATACTGGGTTCAGCATAACGTTAAAATCCCCCAGCCACACCGCCTGAATTGAAGGATGATGAGTCATATATAACAAGCGCTCTGTAACTATAGCAGGGCTAAATGGGGGAGGTACATAAAATGCCATCAGAGGAAAGGTTCCCCATATAATTTAACAGAGAGGAAAACATATCGCCCCTGTGGGTCTGATTGGACATCGCATAACTCAAAATGCACCGTTTTGGCAATTAAGATTGAAACTCCGCGTGCATGGGAGGAGTGCGATGAATGATAAGCCCACCCGATCCATGGCCGGTAGTGTGCCATCTGAAGCCGACCCTCTACATGCGTTTCCACCAACACCACAATGTCGGCACGCTGCTTTTTGAGAAATGAGAAAACTGCAGATCTCTTTACCTTGTCCCCAAGCCCACGTACATTCCAAGTAAGCAGTTTTATCGAGGCCATAGGTCAGACATTAAGGCATATCGTGTACCAGTAATAGCCCATCCCTCTCCTAATTGGACACATGGTATACAGTCCTGATCTAGTGTAAAGACATTATGCGTATCACTTGAATAAAGGGTTTGCCATCTGTGCATTATCCATATTAGCTTGCATTCCATTGTATTGCATTCCATCAATAAAAACAAACCTTCCCCTCCCCCCTCCCTACCCTGCATCTTCCCCAACTGATGAGGGTATGTACCGAAAACCAAAAGTGAATGACAACCCGGGAGCGTACAAATACAAAATGTCCTGTTGTGTGAAAAATCTGCAGTGATCGGTCTGTCTGTATGGTGTGGGTGACAGGAGGCCCACAAATAAAGAGGCATTTCTTGTACTGTGAACCAGAAGTACAGTGTGGGGTGAATGGACGCCAAGGTGCTGCAGTCACACCATAGAGGGATGTATGCTTCGGTTGCTGGGGGGTGAAAATTCACTGTGTTATGAATATGGGATGTAGGACTGGGGATGTAGGATTTTAATCTCCAATGTATATCTAGGGCCGACCAGTCAACAGAAGGCCCTGAGTTTAGGAGACCCTCTTTGCAAGTTGCAGTTAGATAGGATTAAAGCAGGGGAAGGCAAAGGGGGGTCTCAGGAGATCCCAGGGGTGAGGAGCAAGAGGATGTGTTGCGGGCAGTCAAGGGGGAACAATAAGAAGGTGACATACCAGGATTCGATGCTTTTGCGGGCTCCCATAGTGGTGTATAATGTGTGGGTGGTGCCGACCAGCAATCAGTAGAGCCGGTGGACTTGTTTAGCTGGGTCATTCCGCTGCTCTTCTGGGGGGCTCTGGGCGCTCCAACCAGGATAGGACTTCCTCAGGATTCTCAAAGAAGAACACTCGGCCATCCCTCTGGACCCGAAGATGAGCTGGAAACATCATAGAGTATTTAAGATGTATCCGTCCGGAGCCTCCTCTTCGCCTCCATGAAGCTCTGGCAGAGGCGCTGCACCTCGGCAGAGAAACCAGGAAAGATGGCGATCCTAGAGTTTCCAAGGTGGATGTTACCTTTTTCCCTAGCCATGCGCAGCGCCGCATCTCTGTCTTTGTAGTTCAAGAATTTTGCTATGAACGTGTGGGTGGGAGCCCCCTGGGGAGGAGGTTTGGCAGGCATGCGGTGGGCCCTCTCCACCGCAAGGGTGGGGAGAAGGCCTCGCAGCCATAGGTGTCGACAAGAAGTTGCTCCAGGAAGGTGGTGGGATCTTTTCCCTCAGCTCCCTCAGGGATCCCGCTGAATCGGAGGTTGCACTTCCGGAGCCTATCCTCAATATCGTCTTGCTTGCTCAGGATCTGGTTGATTTGGAGTTGCTTACTATCCGAGCTGATCTGGAGTGGTGTAATGGTGTCTTCTGCTACTCCTATGTGGGTTTCGGCTGTTGTGACCCGTTCTCAGATTTTTTTAAAGTCTTGCCGTATAAGCGAGATGTCTACCTTGACCTCCTCTATTTGGGCTGTTAGAGACATCTGGCAGAATGTGATTGCCTCAAGCACTTTTGCTGAGTCACTGCCCGGAGCGTCCCGCTCGCTGCATGTGGCATTGTCGTCCTCCCCAGAACTCTTTTTCCTGGCAGCAATATTGATCTAACTTAGCCAGGGATGGCCTTTGGTGTTTTCGGCGGTGTCATGACTTGTGTCCATGGCAGTCCTCAGCCCCCCATTGCGCTCGGCTAGTTAAACTGTCCTGGAAGGTAAAGGGCTGTATGGTAGAAGGGCCTGGAGGTAATACTGGATAGCATGCGGGGTGTAGCAAAATGGACGTGGACCTCTGTATCTAGGCCGAAGCCGCCATCTCACCTGAGTGCGGTAGCCGCGTACGGAGACGTCGTTCTGCGGGGGCTTCTGTATGGTCGGAGGGTAAAAGATCCGTTGCTGGGTGTGCGTGGGGTCTTCCGGGGCTCCTACTAGGCTGTTGCAGAGTGAAGCTGAGATGCTATTCTTGTCTGCAGGCCGGGTGTAGCAAGATGGCTGCGGGCCTCCAGGAATAGGCCGAAGCCGCAGTCTTTCCTAATCGCAGCGTCCGCGTATGGGATCGCCGCTCCGCGGGGGCCTCTGTGTGGTCGGAGATTGGTTGAGGCGCTTTCACAGGTGTGTGGGGTCCTTTGGGGGTCCCGCTGGGCTAATGCAGGGTGCAATTGTTGTTGGTAGGCCAAGCGGAGTAAGGCGGCCGCGGACCTCCAGTACTAGGCCGAAGCCGCAGTCTTTCCTGATCGCGGTGGCCGCGTTTGGGCCCTCCGCTCCGGTGGATGAATAATGGCGGAGCCGCTGCTGCGGTTGATCAGGGTCCTCAGGGGGTCCCGTTGGGCCTGTGCAGGATGGTGTTAGAGGTCAGGATGTTGTAAAACAGGAGTAATGGACAGAGCACAATGCAAACACGTCCTACTCCATGCTATGCCAGGCCACGCCCCTCTTAAATATACTTTTTAAAGAAAGATTTAATCATTGATGGCAAATATACTTTTTGATTAATTTTGCAGACTCTAATAGTTTTGCTTAAAAACGAAGCTATCCATTGGCACACTTGGAGCATATGATTTTTTCCTCTATGTGGTATGTTTTAAATTAATTAGAACAAACCCATTAATATTTCAAAACAAGTTATAATACACAGGGAATTCCTTTGTTTTATTTAGTTCATCTATTACCCAGTATTTTTTTCTTTTTTTCTTGTAGACTCCTTCCTATTGGAGGAATTGAACCAGTTTTGTGAGGGAGCTTTTTCCATTTATCTTTTTTTTTTGGATTAATTATACCACATTAACAGTGATGATGTGAACTCGCCTTTCATATCGTATATTAGATTAAAGAAGGTAATCTCTTGTCCTTATGTGTAACTCTATAGTGTTTTATTGGGGTTTTCCTCAATAGAAATCAATATGTATTTTTCATATAGAGAGATAGTACCGCTCACTGAAACTGCCAGACTACAACTTGATCAACCAAGACAAAGATATAGAACGATAATAGCACAATATTCCCATCATTTTGGGAAAAAGGTAAATTGTCCCCCTATCTTCATTCATTTTTTAAAGGGGTTCTTTGTGTCAAATTAGAAGCTAGCCTCGGTAAATAAATGTAACATATGAAATTAATAACCTGATAACCTTGTCTATGTTGCCTGTATATCCATTCAATTTTATAATTGTAATTGCCTGTACCAACTATGCCTATCTATATTAAACACTATTTATGTCAACAGGATTATTATATTTTATTGTGCCTTTTTTGCATGATTTATGTATTAGATATTATGATACATTATATATCTATTACTTATGAATTGATTTTAGTGTATTAGATTGATCAGCAACTCCTGATGATTTTACAGATCTCCCCTTTGGGATGGTGACATTTAATTTAATTGTAGGTATCCTAGACATTTTCATACACATATCCATGCTTCATTTAAAGTCCCGCAACCCACTCTTTTCATCTTCTATCAAATATAGGGATGGAGGCATGTTTATGTTACGTTGGGTTTTTATCAGGTCATATGTCTTTTTGGTATAGGACTATATTGGAGGTTGAGGGTTAGAGGAGGAGGGGAAGGAAGAGAGGGCACTCTGGGACCCCTGTACATGTATGTATGCTCTGGGCCCCTATCCTTTTCACCCCCCATGGGGAGAATTTTTCATGTAGAGTATTAAACAATTAAATTGTATTGTATTTCATTGTATAATTCATTGTATAATTACTTAAAAGTTTGTTATTCTATCTAGATGGCATGTATAGAAAGTCTATATTGATATCCCCTGATGAAGAGGACTTTGTTCAAGAAACGCGTTTGAGCTGTAAAGACTATAATGTGCATTTTTACAGTATCGAAATCAACTGGTTTTATACACAATTGTATTTTATTGCAATCTATTGTTATTTGAATTGAACTTGTTTGAATCTTATCAAATTTGAATAAATTTGATTTTACCAAAATATACTGTGCCTTTAAAGTCCCATACCCTTATTATTTTGATATTTTCAGTGCATCAAGTCTAGGAATGTGGCACAGAGAGTATATCATAATTTTCTGATTGGATTACTAACAATACAGCCGTGGCTGCTATACTCATCCTTTTCCTGTGTGAAGACTGAGGAGAAGAAAGCATTTAGTACAGCTGCCTTCTCCTTGTCATCTGTAACCATCTTCCCTTCTTCGTCCTTTATCCATCTTCCCTTCTTTGTCCTTTATGGGGCCTATGTGTTCTGACCTCACCTTTTTACTGTTAAGATATTTTTTTTTTTCCATTTAACGTGGTGTTTTTATTGAAAGATCAAAAAGTAGTTGTACATACAGATCATATTCATCAATAATACAGGAGAGTACTATGCAGGTTACATTTGAGAATAGTCTCGCCGATAAACATACAGGCAAATAAAAGAAGATATACATGTAAAAGAGTTACCAAACATGTATCAATTATTGGTGTGCCACATCACATCTATAAAACATGGTTAGTATGTCCACACTTTAATACTTCAGCGGGAGTTTTTATTGTAAGATAAGTTATTCTGCGGTTGTGTTACAGGTAGAAGCGTTTTCAAGCCAAGCATCCCATACTTTGCCATATTTGGTTGGGCATCCCCTGTGGGCATATATTTCCTTTTTATAAGGAAGGACCTTGTTAATGTTGGATATCCATTCTTGACGTGTGGGAGGGGCAGCTTGTAGCCATTTTCTGGCTATTAGTAGTCTAGCTGTAAAAAGCACTTCTTGGAGGAATATCTTATGATATTTATCCGAGTCTGGGTCTGGAAATATACCTAATAGGCACTGTTTGGGGCATAGTGTGAGTGGGGATCCCATTTCATCGTGGATAAATCTAACTATCTGGGACCAGTAGTCTTGTATCACTGGGCATTGCCACAGAAGATGAAAGAAAGTACTGGATGGGCTGTCACAGTGGGGGCAGTTAGGGTTTTGAGTTGGTTTGTATTTGGCTATACGATGGGGTATCAAATACGACCTGTGAAGAATGTACAGGTGTGTGAGGCGGTCCGACAGCTTGGTGGAGACCTTTTTACAAGTCTCCAGGGCATCCTCCCAGTCGTCGTCCTCCAGCTCCCCCACGTCCCCCGACCAGACGTCTTTTAACTTATATGCAATGGAGACTGCCGTGGGTCTTAGCAACAAGTTATAGAATTCTGAAATAAGCTTACGGTGTTCGGTGCCCAATATAGTATGCAAGACATCTGCGCGTTCCACCTCAGGAGGGGTCCTACCAAACTGGGCATGGAGGGCGTGTCGGAGCTGGAGATAACGGAAGAACATATTGTTTGGGAGGTCAAATTTTGTTTTAAGGCATTGGAATGATTGTAAAACATTGTCATGGTAGACATCTGACAAAAATCCAATGCCGTATTGAAGCCATAATTCGGGGTTCGGCACCTTGTGGAGTTCTCCCAGTTCAGAATTGTCCCATAGTGGCGTGTGGGAGTGTGTAGGCGGCAATTTGAGTTTGTGTTTTACTACTTCCCACACCCTGCAGTAATGGTATAGCATTCCTTTCTTGTTATCTGTTTTGTTAGGGCCTAAGAAAAGGATTTGAAAGGGGTGTGAAGTTCGGGGTCCCCGTGGAGCACAGATCAGGGATAAGCAACGCTTTTTATCATGTTTATCTAGGTGGAAGAACTGGGACATTTGCGCCGCCAGGTAATAGAGGTTGAAATCCGGTAGAGCCGCACCCCCCAATTCTGTCGGGTTTTTCAACGTTTGCCAAGATAATTTGTGACGGCCCGATCCCCATACAAATGAGTTGAGAATAGTCTCAATGGATTTAAATATTCGCAGAGGTAAGTAGATCAGGGCGTGCCATAGTACGTATAAAAATTTGGGAAGAAGGACCATTTTAATTAGGTTAACTCGACCCATCACCACTAGGGGTAATTTGGCCCATATCTGTGTTTTGCGTTTTAGTATTGCTATTAGGGGTTCTAAGTTGAGGCGAACGTAGTCTTCTAGTGATCGGGTTATCACTATCCCCAGGTAAGTCATCTCGCTGACTCTAAGAAGTGGGGAGTTGGACTGTTCTCTGGTGGGTACACTGACATCTATGGGGAGGATCTGGGATTTATCCCAGTTAATTTTCAGTCCTGAGTAATTGCCGAAGGTTCGAATTATTTCTAGGGCCAGTTGTAAAGACGTGCCTGAGTCTGCAAGGTATAGTAGCATGTCGTCAGCGTATAAGCTAATCTTTTCCAACAAGGTACCGCGAGTGAGACCTATAACACCTGGGTGGGCTCTAAGGGATGCAGCGAGAGGCTCCACCGCTAGGGCATACAGAAGGGGAGAAAGTGGACACCCCTGCCGAGTGCCCCTCGAGAGAGGGAACGATTCCGAGACCTTTCCGTTGACCAAGATCCTGGCGCATGGGCTCTGATATAATAATCGGATCCATTTAATGAAGCGGGGTCCGAACCCAAATTTTGTGAGGCACTCCCACAAATACGTCCACTCAACAGAGTCGAACGCCTTTGCGGCATCCAAGGATGCCACCACCCTGAAGCCCATGGTGTCATGTTCAGCTTGGACATTCATGTAGAGCCTGCGCAAATTATATGCCGTGTTTTTAGCTGGCATGAAACCGGTTTGATCCGGGTGAATTAGTGAAAGGATCACTGTATTTAAGCGGAGCGCCAGGATCTTGGCCAAGATTTTTACATCTAGTTGAAGGAGGGATATCGGGCGGTAAGACTCCGGGAACTCTGGGTTTTTCCCTGGCTTGGGTATCAGCACTATATTGGCTTCGCGCATAGATGGGGGAAGGGTTTCAGATTTGAATATATTGGAAAATAATTCACAAAGTTTTGGGGTCAGTGCCTCACTGTACATTTTATAGAATTCCAAGGGCAACCCGTCAGACCCGGGTGCCTTTGATGTATTGAGCGATGAAATAGCCCTGGTGATTTCACTGTCGATAATGGGGGCCTCTAGTTGATCTATTTGGGGTTGTGTGAGGTGGGGGAGTTCTATGTTGGATAGCAAGGTCGTTATTGCCTCTACAGATGTGTCTGCACTGGATGAGTATAGGGATGCGTAAAAGTCGCGAAACTCCCTGGCCACGTCATCGGGATCAGTCAACATCCCACCGGCCGCAGTCCGAAGTGCCACCACCGTGGGAGGTCTGTGGTCCAGATGTGCTAAGTATGCCAAGAGTCAACCCGCCCGCTCCCCACACTCATAGTGTCTTTGTTTGTTGTAAAAGATTTTCCTGTCAGCCTTTTCAAAGTATAAGTTATTCACTATTCTTGCCTGTAATTTTAATTGATCAGCTGTTAGTGCGGAGGGGTCGTTTGTGAAGTTCTTTTCTGCCTCCACCAGGGAGTGTTCTGCTTGTGTGAGAATCTGGGAGGAGGTTTTGCGATACCGGGATATGCGTTGCGATAAGATCATTCGGGCGTGGGTTTTAAAAGTGTCCCATATAATCTCGGGGGGTGCCGTGTCTTTGTTTGTGTGGAAGAAGAGCTCCCATTCACTGGCCGCCTCCTCCAGGTCAGGGACAACCGTCAGCCAAAACGGATTTAGCTTCCAGTTGTATGTCCGGGGGGGAGCGTCAATCCTAAGCATAATCCAATATGGGGCATGATCAGATAGGATGCGTGGGTTAAATCCTACTTTGTCAAGAAGGGGATGAGAGTACCTGAGATAAATATGAGGTCGATACGTGACATGGTGTTGTGTGATGTAGAAAAGCAGGAGTATGCCTTCCCTATTGGGTTACAGTGTCTCCAGGTGTCTATGAGGGCCAGGTCTGTGATCATCTTACTAAACCTAGTATACGGCTGGGCAACACCATCTTGAGGCGCCGTTGAAATGCGGTCTAACTCCCTATTCATTATATTATTGAAATCGCCTAGCCATATCACCGGAACCGTAGGGAATTGCGACATGTACATTATCCCCTCATGTATGACATTTAGTTGAAAGGGTGGTGGTACATAAAATGCCATGATTAACATTTCCAGCCCATTCACCTTGGCATGCAAAAATAAAAATCTACCCTGTGGGTCGGATTTAAGAGCAAGAAGCACGAATTGTACTGTTTTGGCCACAAGTATAGCTACACCTCTGGAGTTAGTAGAGTACGGGGCCTGGTATAGCCACCCCACCCAGGGTTTCTTAAGTGTCGTTTGGAGTTGCCCTGTAATGTGGGTCTCAACAAGCACCGCAATGTCCACGTGTTGGGACTTGAGATACGCCAGTACTGCATTGCGTTTGGGCTTGGCCCTGAGACCTCTCACGTTCCAGGTCAAACATTTAATCTCCAACATGGTTTGATTGTTTTATGATTGCATGCCATATATACATTTACTGAGATTCTAATATCATTCCCATATGCAACAGAGACCTCACTTCCTTTCCCCTCCCTCTCTTTAAAATATATAGGGACAAGTAGATGGACATATCGCGCTGGTAGTATATGGGAGCTTTTGATATATCGCTTGGAGTACAAGAACAGTGTGGAGAGAGGTGGACACCACAAGTTATTACCTTTCAATGTGAAATTTTTAAACCAAACATTAACACCAACATAGCAGCTTGAAATATGCTGCGTTAACACACTGGTGTGCCCGGGTGAGCAATGCATCCATTTAGATGTACATGCAGTTTGCTTATGCCGGGCGTACCAGGGAAACTTCGCTTGTGCCCTAAGGCAACTGTTGCTAAGAAAAAACAAAAAATAAGAACACGCGGAATCTGGCCGGACGTCCGCGGCTAGGGGGGCGATACTTCGCTGCGAAACAAGCAGGAGCATCAGGAGCCAGTGCACCGAACTGGGGGATAGTTCCATATTCCCCATTGCGAGTGTCTTACCGAGTGACCGCCTGCCACTGACTGTAAGACTTGTGAGGGGTACTAGCTGTGTTTCTGGCAAGTTTCCGAGCAGGCCCTTTTGTGAGGATACTCATGCGAGTCCCGTGGATTTTTGTGGTGGCAGACATGCCCGTATAGTGTCGAAAGAATCATCATGACCACGTCCACGGGTGCCAGGGAGCGGATAGTCTTTCACAAAGGAAGTGCAGGTGTAGCTGAGCCAGACACAGGAACGTTGCAATGGAAAGCATAAATTTTTGTAAGAGTACCTGTAGGATGGAGAATTTGCAGATTTCAGGGAGATGTGAAGTTGTTGTAGGGCCTATTCCCTCCTTTGCTGGACATCAGGTGGATGTGTCAGGCAGGATCGCGGCGCGGAGCTTCTTTGTTCTCGAGCCAGGTAAGAACAGCTTCAGGCGTATCAAAGAAGTGAGCCCTGTCCTCTCCAGCAACTCGCAGCCGCGCTGGGAAAAGCATTGCGTAAGAGTAATGGCGGATTCGTAGCTGGCGTTTCGCTTCTGTAAACAGGGCCCTCTTCTTTTGGACCTCCGCCGAGAAATCCGGGAACACCTTAATCTCCACATTTTGGAAGGGTATGTTACCCTTTGTTCTCGTAAGTCGCAGTATGGCGTCCCGATCACGGAAGTTGAGCATCTTAGCGATAAATGTCCTCGGTGGGGCGCCCTGGGGGGGAGGTTTAGCCGCCAGCCTGTGCGCCCTTTCAACCACAAAGGAGGTGGAGAATTCAGCTCTTCCGAACGTGTCGATCAGCAGTTTCTCTAGGAATAAGGGGGGGTCAGAGCCTTCTGATCCTTCAGGCAGGCCTATGAACCGCAGGTTGCACCTTCGCAGGCGGTTTTCCATGTCATCCTGCTTAACCAGCACCATGTTGATTTGGTGCTGCAGTCGCTCGGTGTGTACCTGTAAGGGCGGTATTTCGTCCTCCACGCGGCTAATGCGGGCTTCAGTCTCAGTCACTCTGTCTCTCAGTTTCTGCAAATCTTGGCGTATTAGTGAGACATCCACCTTAACTTCCTCGATCTTGCTGGTTAATGTGCTCTTGCAATCTGATATTGCCTCCAGCACTCGCGCCGTGTCTTCCACCGCTGATTCTGCATGGGGAGAGGAGCTGGCGCCATTTTCTCCTCCAGCTTCCTTGTCTGAGTTCCTGTATTTGGCCAGCTTTGCAGCCGGGTCTGATTTCTGTTTCGGCGGCGACATGTTCCCTGGGGGTCAGGAGAGACAGGGCTTCCATTCGTGGGTGTTAGTTCAGCAGTAATACCTCGAGGATCTTAAAGTACGGATAGTGGGTAAGCAGAGCTCTCGTTCCTAGCTTCCTACGCCATGCCGGTCCAGGCCACGCCCCCACTGTTAAGATATTTAAAACATTTCTTGGGATTATTTTTACTTTCCTCCGCTATGTGTCTCTCATAGTCTTCTTTATCTCATAGTCTTTTTTAGCCGCCCTGAATGCGTTCTAACACTTCTTATTGCATTCCCTGTAGTGTTGGAATGCTGACAGTGACCCTCCGCTTTGTACTTATTAATGGCCATTTTTTTACCCTTAATATGACATTTTACATTTTGGTTCAGCCACCCAGGTTTAACCTTTGTTCTTCTATATTTATTATCCCTTGGAATGCACTCGTTGATACTTTCATTTATTATGTTCCTGAAGCAATCCAATTATTCCTCTGTGTTCAATGTTTCAAGGATTTTGTCACATTCAATATCCTGTAGTATTGAGCGCAGTTTAGAAAAGTTGTCTCTTTTGAAATTTAGTGTTCATGTACTCCCCTCGTGCCTCCCTTTCTTATGATTTATGCTGAATGTAATAATCCTGTGGTCGCTAGTTCCCAAGTTGTCCTGTATTTCCACATCTGCAATCAGATCTGTATCATTTGTATTTGTAATTAATAGTTTTAGCAATGCATAATTTATAGTCTGGAAATCCCCCAATTGGGACATGAAGTTGTCCTGTAAGACACTGTATATTTTGAGTTTGCAATAGAATAAAAGTGTATAGGCATATTCATTATACTTTGGAGGTTTCCACCACTATTCATAATTAATCTTTATTAATCAATGCAAGCTTATAGGAGTGGTGTCTAATTTTTTAAGGTGTGGGAACACATATCAGTGTATAGCAGCAACCAAGCCAGAGAGTAGTTTATTTATTTTGGAAGTTGTTTTCATTTATTTTGACACACAGAGGTTGGTAGCGTGGTGGCTTTCCCATAGTGTACATAATTTATTTGTTCCTCATAGATAAAATACATAGGAACACCTAGTGCTCTCTGTGCAAGCCACCATTTAATAAACAAAAGAGATATTGCACTCACAAAGAGCAAATGATATGCATGTGCATCACTATATGTATAGCAGCATCAAGAGCTACACTATATTACCAAAAGTATTAGGATGTCTGCCTTTACATGCACATGAACTTTAATGACATCCCAGTATTAGTCTGTAGGGTTCAATATATAATATGTATAGGCCTTAGAAATTAATTCTTTTTAACCTCAATAGTTCTGAAAACACTTATGAACTATGGTAATGTGCATTACAGCAACACATGATCGCCAGTGTGGTCCTATTTATTTTAGATTCTAGCAACACCCTTTTTAGAAGCTCAGGACTAATAATAAAAAAAATAAATAAATAAACTTACTGGCTCTCTACTTTGCCCCTCCAGCGCTCACTGCAGCACCAGGCTGTGCAGGGAGTGGGAGCGGCTGGCTCAAGCTCTCAGCAACTCACTTAGAGCCTAAGCCAGTTGTCTGTCCAGGCATCTGGGTGGATCCCAACATTAAAGTTGGAATCTCTTCAGAGCCTGGACCAGCTCCGTGACGCCAGCCAACAGCAAGCTTTATCCCACTGTCAGCTAAAAATGTCTCACAGGAGTGCAGAACAAAGTGCACTTTTGTGACCCACAGGGGAAGTAGAGCCAAAAGAGCTTTGACCCAACCACCCCCTCCTCCTGCTTTTCGAAAATTCCCCGCCCCCCCAAAAAAATGATTTATATATATATATATAGATATATATATATCTCTATAGATATATAGAGATATATATAGATCTATATATATCTATATATATATAGATATATATATCCCACAAAAGTGAGTACACCCCTCACATTTTTGTAAATATTTTATTATATCTTTTCATGTGACAACACTGAAGAAATGACACTTTGCTGCAATGTAAAGTAGTGAGTATATAGCTTGTTTAACAGTGTAAATTTGCTGTCCCCTCAAAATAACTCAACACACAGCCATTAATGTCTAAACCGCTGGCAACAAAAGCGAGTACACCCTTAAGTGCAAATGTTTAAATTGGGCCCAAAGTGTCAATATTTTGTGTGGCCACCAATATTACTCATGCAGTAGTTTGAAAAGCTTTGGAGGCTGCACAATGCGGGAGAACCAGTGGTTATGCTGTGACACCTTCCTTGTTGCTCAGAAGAGCTGCGGTTTATCAATCCATGCCTGATATATACAACCCATCAATAGACAGAAAACTCCTAGGGATCCTAGAACCCCTGGGATCAGTGGCAGTGCTGGGGGGAGGGGAGGGTGTGATCAATGGCAATGCTGATTTTTTTTACCGACTACCAATATAAAGAGAAGTTTCAACACTGGCCACCATGTAATAGGGATTTACACTGACCACTAATGTAATAGAAGCATTCACAGTAGCCACCAATGTAAGGAGGGATTTACACTGACCACCAATGTAAGGAGGGGGACCTTCACACTGGCCGCTAGTGTGAATGTAAAAATTCTACACTAAGCCACAATGTAATGAGAAGATTTACACTGACCACCAATGTAACTGAGACATTTAGCCTGCGTTCACATTTGTGTGTGTCGGGAACGCATGCAAAATCACTTTCCTGACACCACAGAAATGTGCTGCCCTTTAGAAAATACACAGCAGTGCTATTAATTGACACCCTCATGCATCTGCTGACATGTGCTGTGCAACCGTGTGATTTTGAAAAACTGTTAGGGACTTTCTTCCGCATTTCTAGCGCATACAGCAGCCCATTAAAATAATTGGGCTGCCCTACACGTGACCTACATCTTTATCCACCCTGTCAGTACAACTTTGCATCCTAAAAGCCCTGCTAACCTCTGCACCCCAAACCTCCCCCATCCTCTCCACCCCAACCTCCCTCCCTTTAACTCTACCTGCCTCCTCTGCTCATGTTTGCTCCCACCTTCTTTACCTCCATACCTCCCCTCCTTGCTCACCTGTGCACCCAAACTGTAATTCCTTCTCTGCCTACCACTGCACACCCCCCATTACCCTCCCCCCACCAATTTGCTTACCTTTGCAGAACAGGCTGATGTTAGGCTGAATGACCACAGTTGCAGGCAGGACTTTCAAGCATGCCCCTTTATCTCCCCAGTGGGCAGCATTCAGTATAGATGATGGTGCATGACTTCAGGGGGGCATGATATACATATGAGTGCTGTCTGTATTTACATATTAATGCCGCCAGTCCGCGGCTATTTACATATGTATGCAGACAGGATAGTTGGCAAATATGAGGTAGCTACTTTGGACCCCACAACAATGACAAGGCCCAGGGCAGCTGCCCCTTTTGCCCTGCCTTAACCACTTCAGCCCCGGACCATTTGGCTGGCAAAAGACCAGAGCACTTTTTGCGATTCGGCACTGCGTCGCTTTAACTGACAATTGCGCGGTCTTGCGACGTGGCTCCCAAACAAAATTGATGTCCTTTTTTCCCCACAAGTAGAGCTTTCTTTTGGTGGTATTTGATCACCTCTGCGTTTTTTATTTTTTGCTCTATAAACATAAAAATAGCGACAATTTTGAAAAAAATGCATTATTTTTTACTTTTTGCTATAATAAATATCCCCAAAAAATATATATAAAAATTATTTTTCTCCTCAGTTTAGGCCAATACGTGTTCTACATATTTTTGGTAAAAAAAATTGCAATAAGCGTTTATTGATTGGTTTGCGCAAAAGTTATAATAAAATAGTAAAATAGGGGATAGTTTTGTGGCATTTTTATTAATATTTTATTTTAACTAGTAATGGCGGCGATCAGTGATTTTTATCATGACTGCGACTTTATGGTGGACAGATTGGACACTTTTGGTGCTATTTTGGGACCATTCACATTTATACAGCGATCAGTGCGATTAAAAATGCATTGTTTACTGTGTAATTGTGACTGGCAGTGAAGGGGTTAACCACTAGGGGGCAGTGAAAGGGATAAGTGTGTCCTAGGGATTGATTCTAACTGTAAGAGGGCTGGGCTATATGTGACACGACACTGATCACCGCTCCCGATTAAAGGGAGCGGTGATCAGTGTCGTGTCACTAGGCAGAACAGGAAAATGCTTGTTTACATCTGAATTTCCCCGTTCTTCGTGAGACGATCGCGGGTATCCTTGCGGACATTGAGTCACGCTCACGGCGGGCGCGAGCTGTAGGGCAACGTACAGGTATGTTAGTATGCCTGTACGTGCCCTTCTGCATGACGTATATCGGCGTGAGCTGGTCGGCAAGCGGTTAAAGACGGCCCTGATGCTGTGACACCTTCCTTGTTGCTGAGGAGAGCTGTGGTTTATCAATCCATGCCTGATATATACAACCCTCTGGTGAGTGTATACCCCAAAGGGGAGTGTGGCGCACAGATTGCGGTGTGAGGTGTTTTAGGATACAACATAGCAAGATTTCCATCTGAGGTTTCTGGGACTGTTTTCACATCATCTGTCAACTACTTACTACTTATGTGTACTATATACACATGAAAGCTGATCATAAACTTTATGATAGTTGTGCTGCTATAATAATTATAGGCACTTGATTTGGATCTATGCAATTGTTATTATTATTATCTTTTTCTTGATATTTATGCATTTGCATTTTAAGCAACAGCTGTTTTTTTACTGCTAATATTACACAGTGATAACATTTATTGTTACAATTGTGGAAGCTCTATTCATTGTATAAAACCTGACATATCCTTAGCGCCAAGATAGTGGAAGGAGGCCTTTATTCACTGTATTTTTTTAGTCCTGTATTGAACCTGAAGTTATTTGTGGGTTTTTCTTTGCATCCTGAACAATTTTCCCGGCAGTTGTGGCTGAAATTTTAGTTGGTCTACCTGACCATGATTTGGTTTCAACAGAACCCCTAATTTTCCACTTCTTGATTAGAGTTTGAACACTGCTGATTGGCATTCCCAATTCCTTGGATATCTCTTTCTATCCCTTTCCTGTTTTATACAGTTCAACTACCTTTTCCTGCAGATCCTTTGACAATTCTTTTGCTTTCCCCATGACTCAGAATCCAGAAACGTCAGTGCAGCACTGGATAAGAGATGCAAGGGTCTGTCAGGAGTCCAGAAACGCATTGACCTTTTTATACACACGCACTAATTACAAGCAAACAGATCACAGGTGAGGATGGCTACCTTTAATAGCCATTCAAACCCATTTGTGTCAACTTGTGCGCATGTTATCAGGCCAAAATCACCAGAGTATGTAAACTTTTGATCAGGGTCATTTGGGTAGTTTGTGTTGCCATTATGATTTAAAAAGAGTAAACACAGTTGATTGATAATAAATGTCTTCAGCCAAACACTAACTATGAGTGAAAAATGTTTTTGTGTTATCACTCATATTCTCTGAAAAATGGCCAAGAAATCATAAATTCTGCCAGGGTATGTAAACTTATGAGCACAAGTGTGTGTGTGTGTGTATAAAAAAAAAAAACTCCTCTGGTTAATTCAGCTAACTGTACACATCATATTCTCAATGAATTCTTATGCTTAGTTACATATTTACATAGTAGGCGAGGTTGAAAAAAGTCCATCAAATGTGTGATTTTATGTCAGTATTACATTGTATATCCCCTTATGTTGCGGTCGTTTAGGTGCTTCTCTAGATCGATAAGGTAGCACCAAAGTTCTGATCTTCATTAAATGATACCTGCTAACACATTTGATCATCTCAGCTGTGCTGCTGGAGAAGGCAAGAGGAAGATGATCATTTAGTAAAAGATGCATTGCTCTGTATGACTGTGGAAGTGTGGAGACAAGCATAGAAGCTGTGACCTGGCCCCCTGGACACCTGCTAGGCCCTGGGTTACATAAGAATATAAACTACTGATAACGTTTGTTTTTAGCCATATGTGTTATACAGGACATAAGTTGTTATAGTGCCATCTTGTGGACAATTGAAAAGGTACAATACTTTTATGTTTCATGATTAAGAGAAGTGACATGGAAGTGATTGATTGTTTACTTCTGAACTTTAACTGTGACCTACCCACAATGCTCCTGGACAAGAGAAGAACTGAACTGCATTGTGGGAGGATATAAAAGGGCTGGGAGCGGCCATCTTAGGTCTCTTGTTCCTGGGACGCGTGGCCTGTCAGCAGGACTCTGTGGGTGTGTGTGTCCCACAGGGTTGCGGCCTACCTTGTGAGGGAGCGGAGCGGCAGCAGGAATCCTGCCATCATATCACAGTGTGCTGAAGCAGCAGAAGTGATTGTTCTGGAGACCCATGGAGGAGGTAACCGAGGACTCCTGGTCGTTACTGGACAGAGCAATGTGACGGCGTGGTGGAGGTTCCGTACGGACTGAGAACTGTTGAAACAGGCATCCATCCGCCCGGATACCGTGTGGTGAGAGGGTTAACACCCAGAAGTTTGTTTAAATACTACACACACTTAGAACTGTTATAGAGTGTTGCTGGGGCTGATAGTCCCACGTAACAAGTTAAGTTGGAGAACATTACATCTGCATAGACTTCAGTATTCAAGAATTGATATTAGATGTTTATCTCCTTCGTATAAGAACACTTAACCAGTCTTCGGGATTACAACTGCTTTAGTGTATTACCTTACACTGCGCAGCACCCAAGAGGGATCCCTTTTGTGGATTACAATTACAAATTCATAAGCTAGCGAAGACTGAAGACATCAAGACTATCTCTTTTACTGCAGGGCCCTGCACTTAGTTACAGAGGATAGTGACTTTACAGTTTAGAGCAGGGGGAGCTCCCTGGTATAAATATAGATATATACATATACTTAAGTATATTTGTGTATGTTACTCAGACCGTTATAACTGTTTACTATACTGTGGCACTACGTTGGTGTGATAGTGTAGTTATTGTAATAACCTTTTATATAAATATACTATTTACTCAAAGAAAGAAGTTATTTTTGGTTATTACTGAAGTTTGTGTGCAGTGTTGTTATTTCTCCTGCAGGTGGCGCTACAGACACCCAGGTAGAGGTAAATATAAACATAAGTGTATATTGTGGGTTAAAGTCAATACTCATATCATTACAACACTGCACTACAGTTGTGTCAAGGAGATTGAACAATTTAAGAGGGGTAAAGAGACAAGCGGACAGGCCCGCTTTAAACCAGCAGCTCCACCGAGAGTTATTGCTACACTACTTAGGCAAGCACACCGATACTAGTCCTCATGGAGTTCATACTGTGAAAACAATCATTATCATTTTAAAATTATCAAGGACATAATGAATAATTTTACCTTTCGGCTAAAATATCCTTAAATTGATACTAAATACACACTATTTAATTTAAATTAGCCCTTCTCTTTCTGTATGTGGATGATGGCACTGTAATTATTTTAATAAAAAAAAGAAAGTGCCTATTTTCTAACTGATATACAGCTGTCACATGACCCACCTCATTCCTAGTCTGTCTGCAGGGAATCATAAGTAGGAGGAACTTCTAGGAACCATGCAGAGCCTATTACCAATGCTCATATAAAAGAACATCTGGGTAGCAGTGACTATAACATGATTTAATTTACTGTTAGCTGTAAGTAACAAGCTCATACTGGAAAGCTAAAAACACTTAAAGTGATTGTAAAGTCTTGTTTTTTTTTTTTTTCAATAAAAATAACATGTTATACTTACCTCCTATGTGCAGTGGTTTTGCACAGAGCAGCCCTCCCTCCTTTCGAGTGCTCCCTCAGCAAGCAGCTTGCTATGGGGCACCCGAGCCGAGTCACAGCTCCCTGTGTCCATTCAGACATGGAGCTATGGCCCTGCCCCACCCCCTCTCTCTCCTGATTGGCTGGATGACTGACTTTGATTGACAGCAGCGGGAGCCAATGATGTCTCAGCCAATCAGGAGGGAGAGTTTCGGACGGCCAAGACCCTCGTGGACATCGCTGGACAGAGATAAGGCTCAGGTAAGTATTTATAAGGGGGTGATGGAAATTCAAAACGAATGACAGATTGCAAAAGATAGTAGGACAAACTCTAAAAAAAAATTAAATATATTAATAGTAAAAAGGTCAGGTCTGAGCATTTAGACCCTTTACAAAATAATCTAGAATGGGTGACTGGGGACAAAGAGAAGGCCAATTTATTAAATACTTTCTTCAACTCTCTGTAAACAAAGGAGCATGGGAGAGCTCATGTCCATAATAGAGGTGGTAGTGACACAGCCCCAAATGATCCACAATGGCTCAAAAGGGATATGATCCAGAAATATTTAGACAGAATAAAGATTAATAAAGCACCTGCACCAGATGTAAATGGATAGAAAACTGGCTAAAAGACCGAATTCAGAGAGTAGTGGTTAATGCAGTCGAATAACGTCCTTACATGATGTTTCCAACTTAAAGGCCAACCTCAATGCACTGTTTAATTGGGCAACTATGTGGCAAATGAGGTTTAATGTTGATAAATGTAAAGTTCTGCATTGGGGGCTAGGAATATGCATGCATCATACATACTAGGGGGAGTACAACTCTGGGAATCCATAACATAAAATTAATAATAGCATGAAATGCCAAGCTGCAGTTTCCAAAGTGAGCAAAGTCCTTTCTTGTATTAAGAGAGGTATGGACTACAGAGAGAGTTTTTGCCCTTGTAAAAAATATGGCAGAATCACAAAAAAATAACTTTGCATTGGTGCTTAGTGTAAAACTCACTCTGCATTGGTGTTTGGGGAAAATTTAATTTTGTATTGTGTTCGGGATGCCTAAAGTGTTACTAAACCCACAACAGTAAAATCAGTCTGTATATGCAGTGAAGCATGCTAGTATACTTACTGTGGAATCTAAGCGGTTAATCCTCTGCATTGTGTAAAAAGGCTGTTTGATACTGTCTTCACTGACCCTCCCCTTTTACCACTGATAGTACAGAGCCTTGGGGGCAAGCTGCACATGCTCAATGTGGTGTGTATGGCTAGAGAGTTATTTTTTTGGGAGAGTGCATGTGATCTGCACAGGGTCAATCAGCACTGTCCAGACAGAGGGTCAGGGGTCCTGCAGCCTCATAGGACAGTCAGTGGAGAATAAAAACTCCTCCTACAAGCTTTAACCAGACACTGGTAGAAGTCAAAGGAATGCTGTATACTGCTGATGGGAATATGTATTTATTGGTTCATATTTATAAAAAAAACTATTGTATTTCCATGTTCAGTGTACTGTGGAAGACCAGATATAGTGAATGCAGGGTCCTGGGTTTAGTAACAGTTCAAAGGCGGCTTAAAAATAGTAGTTCTGCTTCTGCAAAGTTTGCAGCCTGACTGGCTGTTCCCTTTTAAAGAGATTACCAGTAAAAGTATTTGTCCACGTTTGCATAACTGTTGCCTGTACTAGCCCACTGACCTCATTACATTTGAGATGAAAACAGTATTATTTACTCACTTCATTTCAAATGATAATTTTGCAGGTTCCTCTGCAGCCTATAAACTCTGAAGGGAGAGCACTTTAGCTTTTGCTTCAAAGGTTTGTTCCCAAAACAAACAAGCCACTCTCCTTATCCCCGTGCAGCTGGAACTTTAGGCGTACTCTCCTGGCTGTTCTGCTAGAATGCATGTTGCATGCATGTTTTTAGCCCCCACATGCACAATTTTACATTTATCAACATTAAAGGTATATTCACACCAGTAGCTGCATTGCAATGCAGCAGCTGGTGGGTGTTGTGGTGAAGGCAGTGCTGATGCAACAATCTCAGAGCATCGCACTGACTTTTTTTTAATGAACTTTATTGAAATATTACAGTTTGTGATACAACTATCACAATTTATAAAGTTCTATCAGCCAGCGTGCAATGACTGTGCTTCGTTGAAAAAAATACTGTGCGTAAAAAAAAATTGCAATGCAGTGGTGTGAACAGGCCGACCCAGTGACAATAAGCTTGTCTTGTGGTGGAGGTGCGGTGGGACTGTGCTGGAATAGCCGCCAAATGCAGTCCCACTGCACCTAGTGTGAATCTACCCTAAACCTCATTCGCAATATAGTTGATTGATTAAATATTACATTAAAAAACTCTATGTGGTCTTTTATTAAACTCTCAAGTACCTTCCAAACTATAGAAGTTAAACTAATTGGTCTAGTGGTATCATGCCAGTCTTTAAGGAGTATCTAAAATTTATAAACAATTGCTTTAACCACTTCAGCCCCGGAAGGTTTTACCCCATTCCTGACCAGAGCACTTTTTACAATTCGGCACTGCGTCGTTTTAACTGGTAATTGCGTGGTCATGCAATGCTGTACCCAAATTAAATTTGCGTCCTTTTTTCCCATAAATAAAGTTTTCTTGTGGTGCTATTTGATCACCTCTGCGGTTTTTATTTTTTGCGCTATACACAAAAAAGCGACAATTTTGAAAAACTCTTTTACTTTTTGCTATAATACATATCCCCAAAAAGGTTTTAAAAAAACAACATTTCTTCATCAGCTTAGGCCAATATATATTCTTCTACATATTTTGCGCAAATGTTATAGCATCTACAAACTATGGGAAAAATTTATGTCATTTTTATAATATATATATATATATATATATATATATATATATATATATATGACAGATTGGATACTTTATATTTTTATAATATATATATAGGACAGATCGGATACTTTTGACACATTTTTGGGACCATTGACATTTATACAGCGATCAGTGCTTTAAAAATGCACTGATTACTGTGTAAATGACACTGGTAGGAAAGGGGTTGACACTAGGAGGCGATCAAGGGGTTAAATGTGTGTTCCCTCAGTGTGTTCCAACTGTACGGGGATAGGACTAAGTAGGAGAGGAGACATTTTGCTGTTCCTACTTACTAGGAACAAACGACATGTTTCTTCTCCTCTGATAGCACAGGAATTTGTGTGTTTACACAGAAATACCCGTGCTAAAGCTCATGCACGTAATCGCTGGCCATGCGCATCGGGTTCCCCACCATGCAGCGGGCGCGCCCCTCCGGCGACGCACCCTCTGGCGGCTCTTAAAGGAACCCTTTTGCAACCTGTTGTTAGATTTTATTCTTTGCGGTCTTGATTTTCTTTTTACATATTCTGTTATATTCTTTGTAACTGTTAACCCTTTAGCTGCCAGCGGGGAGTTTCACACACAGCCACTGGGATTGTGTATAAAACTGACAGGCAGACAGGCAGACTCCTGCCTGTCAGGTGAAAACATTCGGGGGGCTCCCACACATCCCTGATACCATTGCCCCTCTGCACGCGTGTCCTCCGCCATGTATTCCAGGCTCTGTTTGCCCATCTGCAGGACCGGGACTGACATGGCAGGTGGAGAGGAGGGAGAAGAGCGGACACATGTCCGCTATCCTCCCCTTCTTGCTATGCTCCGGAAACAACGTGTATGACTTCACTTCCGGGTCACTTGTCACTTTCCCCAACTAGCATAGAATGTGCATTGCAATTAATTCAGTGGAGCACAGAGGAGATATGCAGGGTCTTTTAGACCCTGAATGTCTCATTAAAGATAACCTGTCACCAAAGACTTTTTGTCCCCTATGTGATAAAAAAAAAAAAAGGTAAGTGGAAAAAAAATAAAGTTACACCCAAGCACATAAAATACCTCCCCAAAAAATGTAAAGACCCCCCACACACACATATACGCACATATGAATGTAAACACACACGTCGGGGGTGCCTACGCGTGAAAACGTCAATTGCGATACACATGTTACATATCGCCGCACACGCCAGAATGTGAGCAATAATTCTAGCACAAGATCTCCTCTGTAACACTAAATTGATGACCTATAGGGGGCTTTTGAAGTATCACCTATAGAAAATATAGGGTACTTAAGTTTGACATGTTGGGTATCTATTTACTTCACTTCAGTGTGTTTTTTACTGAAACATAACTTTTGCGGTAATAGCGTGTGACATAAATTGGAACTACCACTGTTTTATTCTCTTGGGTGTCTGCTTTAATAAAATATATAATGTTTGGGGGTTAATGTTATCTTCAGGCTTAAAATGATGTGTGCAGAACATGTGTGCAAAATAAATTTTAAAAAAACGCACTGGCAGTGAAAAGGTTAAATAACGATAGTGTTCCTTCATTTTTACATTTTTTGTGCTCTTTACTTATTATTTATACCTTTTTAACTTTGGCCATTAGCCACATAGGTTTTATTTTTAGTCTTTGAAAATTATTGCTCATAATTATATATTTTGAGTGTTTTCGCATACAGTCAATTTGAAGCATTCCCATTTTCATTCTGTGTTTTTTAATGACAATATTTCCTCCTAGTTTAAATCTTGAAGAGCAGGCTTTAGCCTTGGAGAATTTGCTCTCTTAGGCTCTATTCACACCTGAGCGTAGCACAGTGACAGCTGCTGCATTGTGTTTTTTTTTTTTTTCTTTAGCTTTTTTGTGTTTTTGTGAAGCGTTTTTGAAAAGGCACGATTCATTTGAATCTCCCTCCGCTCCAAAAACACTCTAAAGAAGCCCATGTACCAAATCTTGGCACAGAGCCAGGAGCGTTTAGCGTTGCAATTTTTGCAGCAATTTTAGCGTGTTTTGTTGCTTGACCATCACTGCAAAATTGCACCGCGTTTGGAGTGCCATTAAGAAAAAATGGCATCGCAAAAGCACCCTGCGATTCTGGAATCGCAGGTGGAATCGTGGAGATTCCACCTGTGATTCTATTTGCCTAGGTGTGAACGGAGCCTTAAAACTAAGTGTTTTAGTTTTTCTAAGAATGTACATGTTGTTTACAGCTAACATTAAATCAAGTTATGGTCACTGCTACCCAGATGTTTTTATATGAACATTAGTAATAAGCTCTGCAATGTTTGAGATTAACAGGTCCAGCAGAGCATCATTTCTAGTTGGGGCTTCTATAAACTGCACCATAAAATTGTCTTGTAATAGGTTTATAAATTAGAAACAAATTATTTTAGGACACGTGCGTGTATACCATATGGTCCAGGTGTTTTATTCATCTTTATTCTGTCCAAATAAGTCTGCACTGTATCAATTTTAACCACTTACCAACTGGCCCATAGCCGAATGACGGCTGCAGGGCGGTTGGATAACTCTGGGTGGACGTACTATGACGTCCTCCCAGAATTCCCCTCTCGCGCGCCCCCTGGGGCGCGCACCCGAACACATCCGTGACCGCCAGGTCCAGAGGACCCGGCGCATCACGGATCCCGGTAAATGGCCGCTGATCGCGGCCGTTTACCATGTGATCGCGCCGTCAAATGACGGCGCGATCACATGTAAACAGACCGGCGTCATCTGATGACGCCGGTTCCTCTCCTCCCCTCCTGTGTACCGATCGGTACACAGTGAGCGGGGAGGGGGATGGATGGATGTCTGCAGCGCTGTGGGCTGTGCAATGCTGTGCAATACTCTGCAATACCCCCACAATACTCTGCAATGCTGTGCAATACTCTGCAATGCCCCCACAATACTCTGCAATGCCCCCACAATACTCTGCAATGCTGTGCAATACTCTGCAATGCCCCCACAATACTCTGCAATGCTGTGCAATACTCTGCAATGCTGTGCAATACTCTGCAATGCCCCCACAATACTCTGCAATGCTGTGCAATACTCTGCAATGCCCCCACAATACTCTGCAATGCCCCCACAATACTCTGCAATGCCCCCACAATACTCTGAAATGCCCCCACAATACTCTGCAATGCCCCCGCCATACTCTGCCATGCCCCCGCCATACTCTGCCATGCCCCCGCCATACTCTGCCATGCCCCCGCCATACTCTGCCATACCCCGCCATACTCTGCTATACCCCGCCATACTCCGCCATACCCCGCCATACCCCGCCATACTCCGCCATACCCCGCCATACCCCGCAATACCCCGCCATACTCCGCAATACCCCGCCCCCGCCATACTCCGCAATACCCCGCCATACTCCGCAATACCCCGCCATACCCTGCCATGCTGAGCCATGCTCAGCTGTACTCGCCCTCTGTATGTGGCCAGGCTGTGGAAATCTCACACATGTGGTATCGCCGTACTCTGGAGGAGCAGGAGAATCTATTTTGGGGTGTCATTTTTGGTATGTACATGTTATGTGGTAGAAATATTGTATAAATGGACAACTTTGTGTTAAAAAAAAAAAAAGCGTTTTAACCACTTCCCGCCCGCCATCATACAACATCCTTGACTTTGTGCGGGGATATCTGAATGATGGTTGCAGCTACAGGCATCATTCAGATATCAGCTTTTTCAGCCAGCGATTCCCTACACCATGAGAATGATCATAGCAGCTGTTCCACTGCTTGATCGTTCTTACGGGAGGCGAGAGGGGATGTCCCCCCCTCCCGCGCCTCTACCGACTCACCGCTACGATCGAAGCCAGGATCGTTTATTTTTTTTATTTTTTTTATTTCAGGCTTCCCAGCCTAGAGGTGAGATGTGGGGTCTTATTGACCCCATATCTCACTGTAAAGAGGACCTGTCATGCCATATTCCTATTACAAGGATGTTTATATTCCTTGTAATAGGAATAAAAGTGGTCAAATTTTTTTTTTTTTGGAAAAAAGCATCAAACTAAAATAAATAAAGTAAAATGAACAATAAAAAAAAAAATTTTAAAGCGCCCCTGTCCCTGTGTGCTCGCATGCAGAAGCGAACGCATACGTAAGTCCCGCCCACATATGAAAACGGTGTTCAAACCACACATGTGAGGTATCGCTGCGATCGGTAGAACAAGAGCAATAATTTTGGCCCTAGACCTCCTCTGTAACTCCAAACATGTAACCAGTAAAAAATTTCAAAGCGTCGCCTATGGGGATTTTTGAGTAGTAAAGTTTGGCGCCATTCCACAAGCGCGTGCAATTTTGAAAGGTGACATGTTGGATATCTATTTACTCGGCGTAACTTCATCTTTCACATTATGCAAAAACATTAGGCTAACTTTACTGTTTTGGTTTTTGTAAAGCACAAAACAGTTTTTTTCCAAAAAAAACGCGTTAAAAAAATTGCTGCGCAAATACCGTGCGAGATAAAAAGTTGCAACGACCGCCATTGTATTCTCTAGGGTCTTTGCTAAAAAAACATATATAATGTTTTGGGGTTCTATGTAATTTTCTAGCTAATAAATGATGATTTTTACATGTAGGAGACAAATGTCAGAATTGGCCTGGGTGCTCCAGAACGCCTGAAGGTGCTCCCCTGCATGTTGGGCCTCTGTATGTGGCCACGCTGTGTAAAAGTCTCACACATGTGGTATCGCCATACTCGGGAGTAATAGCAGAATGTGTTTTGGGGTGTAATCTATGGTATGCATATGCAGTGTGTGAGAAATAACCTGCTAATATGACAATTTTGTGGGAAAAAAAAAAGTAAAAAAAAACCTTGATTTTGCAAAGAATTGTGGGAAAAAATGACAACTTCAAAAAACTCACCATGCATCTTTCTAAATACCTTGGAATGTCTTCTTTCCAAAAAGGGGTCATTTGGGGGGTATTTGTACTTTTCTGGCATGTTAGGGTCTCAAGAAATTAGATAGGCCGTCAGTACTTCAGGTGTGATCAATTTTCAGATATTCGCACCATAGCTTTTGGACTCTATAACTTTCACAAAGACCAAATAATATCCATCGATTTGGGTTCATTTTACCAAAGATATGTAGCGGTATAAATTTTGGCCAAAATATATGAAGAAAAATTACTAATTTGCAAAATATTATAACAGAAATGAAGAAAAATGTATTTTTTTTACAGATTTTTCGGTCTTTTTTCTTTTACGGCGCAAAAAATAAAGAACCCAGCGGTGATTAAATACCACCAAAAGAAAGCTCCATTTGTGTGAAAAAAAGGACAAAAATTTCATATAGATACAGTGTTCCATGACTGAGTAATTGTCATTCAAAATGTGAGAGCACCAAAAGCTGAAAATTGGTCTGGTTAGGAAGGGGGTTTAAGTGCCCAGTTGTCAAGTGGTTAATCCATTGAGGTTTATTTGAGGCTATGTCAATATCATCCCCATTATGGACATAAACTCCCTCATGTTCCTTTGTATACACAGAGCTAAAGAAGTTATTTAACCTCCTCGTACCTGCGCTATATCCGAAAGATGCTACATTGCGGGCCTAAGATGCCAGGAGGGCACCCCATGTATGAGATCCCTGCGGGGCATGGGCATAGCGCGCTCTGTCATCAGCGAGTCCATGAGACTCAGCCGATCGATCCTGGCCCCTTATCATGTAATCAGCTGTCAGCCAATGACAACTGATCATGTAATGTAAACAGAAGACGGTAATCGCCTTATCAGTGCAACCTATCAGTGCCCATTGTTGCAGCCTCATCAGTGCACATTAATGAAGGAGAAAAATTACCTGTTTGCAAAGTGTTATAGCACACTATGAAAACAGTTTTTTGTTTGTTTTTTTCAAAAATTTCGGTCTTTTTTTGGTTTGTTTAGCAAAAAAATAAAAATCCCAGTAGTGATTAAATACCACCAAAAGAAAGCTATATTTGTGTGAAAAAAATGATTAAAATCTCATATGGGTACAGTGTAGCATGACTGCACAATTGTCATTCAAAGAGTGACAGCGCTGAAAGCTGAAAATTGGCCTGGCCAGGAAGGGGGTTTAAGTGCCCAGAAAGCAAGTGGTTAATAAATTTGCCTTTTTTTCCCCAGTCACCCACTCTGAATTATTTTGTAAAGGGCCCACATGCTCAGAGCTGACCTTTTTATTATTAATGTACAGTATCTGAAAAATTTTGGGAGTTTTTTCCTACTTTGAAATCATTTCATTTTTTGGCCTTGATTTCCTTTATACGTATTCTGTTATATTCTTTTTAACGTTTAAATGATGATAATGCGAATCGCAGATGTGATCCCGCCACGCATACATGCAATCCCTCCCAACCAAACCTGACTTTGAGCATTATGTCTCCCGCATGGAGATGACTTACAGACAGGAGATCACAGAGCTTAAGAGGGACATAGGGATCCGCATGCAGGATATAGAGAGCACCACTGAAGGTATATGCACCACCTTACAATCCCATGAAGAATAAAGGTGAAGGGCAGAGCATGAAATGTCCCTGCCCCACCACCTGTGGGATCGTGGCAGACCTACTTTTGAAATTTAAATTAAGTTATTTATTAAAAAAAAAAAATAATAATAATAAATAAATAATTATTATTACATTACTTACCTCTGATTGGTGAGCGAGATTGACAGTTGCCCCAAACGGTCCTCTGGCACGAGTATACAGCCTATAAAAGGAAGAGGATGCGTCATTACTGGGCAGAAGACGGCGAGGATTTGAAGAGGAGCACATCTGCACTTACCTGTCATGGAGCAATTGCTGCGTCAGATGATGGATCCGGCAGCAGCTGTGGATGGTGACGCTTGGATCCGTCACTGCCTGTCTCTCCCTGGGCCTTCCTCCACCGTGGGACCGGGTACACAGGCTTCTTCTTCCTCCATTCCCCCTTCTGGCTCCGGGGTTCCTGTTCCTCCTGTACCTCGGTATATTCCTTCATGTCCTCCCCCCTCTTCAGCCCTTCGTTTCTCTCTTGAGGACCTCTCCCCTCCCTGTTCTTCTGCTAATCCTCCAGTTTTCCGGAGCGGACTTCCCCCATTTCAACCTGTGCCGGAAGATTCGTCTCTGCATCTGATTGCGCCGACGTCATCTCCGCCTTCTTCGCTTCCGTCGGGCCCTACTTCATTCAACGATGTAGCTCGGCCTTCTCCTTCGGGTGAGATCGCTCGCACATGCGCAGTTCGTTCTGGGAGAAGAACACAGAGACATATGAAGAGACCTCGCAGGTTCGATTCCCCGGACGGGCATGTGAACAACAGCTACATTAATCATAGGTTATTTTCTTCTACAGGTTTTTAATTTCTGTTATTGCTTTATTGTTGTCTTTAATTGTCTTATTTTGTTTTCTAACCCTTTCTAGTGTTAATACTTCTGCGTCGGTGGCACAGGCTTCTTCTGCGGGTCTTTCTGTGACTGTGGATCCTGTTGTCACGGTTACTGGTGCTGATGCGATGCACAGTGGAAGAAAGCGTCCTTGTAAATCTAAAGGTTTGTGTTCTTCTGTAGTGTTCTGCGGTACACCGTATTTTTGATAGTAATTACGTTTCTTTTTCTTGCTTTAGGTGTTTTACTGCCACACGCTTCTTCTGTTGCTCCTTCGTTGCTATCTGATGGCGTTACCATGGTGCCTGGCCGTACGTCTACTGCTTGTGAGATTTCGCAGGCGCCTATGCTCTCTTACTCAACGCATAATGCGAATACTGTTACTTCAGATGCTTCTGGTGAGTTTGCTGATTCTTCTAAATTTACTGAATTGTTTTGTTCGTTTTCAAAATTTTTATCTGATCTAGCTGGTTCGGTTAATGTTGCTCATCCCACATCTACTCCAAGTGTAGCTTCTGCGTGGCTAGATCCTTTGTCTGTCTCACGTGTTGTTCCTGTCTCTACGACTGTTGATGCTACACCTGTGCCTCCTGCTGCTCCAGCGGTGGTTGTTAACACGCTTATTCCGGATTCTTGTTTAAAGGAGGTTGTAACGTGTAAATTATCCCCCTTGGGTTTTCATTTGTCTAACGCTATGAAAGACAAGATTTGGTCTGGGGAGTATGTTGACCTTTTACCTTTGCTTCTGTCCAATCAGGAACATCGCTTAGATAAGAGGGATTGTGATAAGAGAGATGATGATAGGAAGAAGACTGCGCCACGCTCCTTTAATAATTGGCTGCAAGCATTTTGCATTTACGCTGGTGTCCTTGGTGAGAAACGTCCTGATCTGTGTTCTGGTTTGTTCCAACATGTCGAAATCATTTTGGAGGCTTATAAACATTTCCCTGGTTTTTCGTGGTTTTATTATGATGAGGCCTTTCGCCAGAAATTGTCTGTACATAAACATATGAAATGGGGCTCAAAAGATGTTGGCTTATGGCTTAATCTTTTGTTGCCTCAAAAGCCTCTGTTTAAGGTCAATGCTTCCACTCCTACTACTGCTTATCGCCGGGGAGTTTGTTTTCATTTTAATGATGGGCTGTGTAAATGGCCTAATAACTGTAAATACAAACATGAATGTAGCCATTGTGCGGGTGCTCACCCTGCTTCGCGCTGTTTTAAGAAGTTGTCCTCTAGTGCTTCTGCTCCTTCTAAGGAGCTTTTTCTTAAAAGCCACAACTCCGTTGAAAATTCTAAACATGTTGCCTTGGCTTCTCAAGTATCTAGAGCATCTGAAAGCAATCGTCTTGCGTGAGGGTTTTTTGTTTGGTTTTCAATTGCCTTCTTTTTCTGGGACTGGTTGTCACATATTTCCTAATTTGCCTTCAATTTCTTTGCATCCGTCTGTTGTTCGTGAGAAGTTGGATAAGGAATTGAGGGCTGGTAGAATTGCGGGTCCGTTTTCTGCTCCTCCATTCGCTGATTTTCGTGTTTCGCCGCTTGGTATTGTTCCTAAAAAGGAGCCTAACTCTTATAGGTTGATTCACCATCTCTCTTTCCCTTACGGTTTTTCTTTGAATGATGATATTGACTCATCCTGGTGTTCTGTCCAATATTCTTCTTTTGATGATGCTTTGTTTAAGATTAGGGCCGTTGGTTCGTCCGCTTTGCTTGCTAAGGCCGACATACAATCGGCGTTTCGTTTGCTTCCTATTCACCCATTGGCTTTTAATTCTTTGGGTTTCCATTTTCAAAATGAATTTTATTTTGATAAATGTCTCCCTATGGGGTGTTCGCTTTCTTGTTATTATTTTGAACTTTTTTCTACTTTTCTTGAGTGGGTTGTTGGTTTTCGTGCGGGTTCTACTGATTTATTGCATTATTTGGATGATTTTCTTTTTATTGGTAAAGCTGATTCTTCTGATTGTTTATATTTATTTACGGATTTTAGAATTGTTTGTAAGGAATTTGGTATACCGTTGGCCGATGAGAAGTCTGTTTACCCTACGTCTTGCCTTGAATTTCTCGGTATACAGATTGACATGGTTTCCATGGAATTCCGTCTGCCTGATGTGAAGATTGTTAAAATTAAACTTTTATTGGACTTTGTTCTTTCTAAAAGTAAGGTTAGGTTGAAAGTTTTGCAGTCTTTGCTTGGTTTGTTGGCGTTTGCGTCTAGAGTTTTGCCGATGGGTCGTGTTTTCTCTAAGCGCTTATATCGCGCTATTTCTGGTATTTCTTCTCCTTTTCATTTTGTGCGGATTACTTCTGGTATGAGGGATGATCTTGTGGTTTGGCGTCGTTTTTTATCTACATTTAATGGCCGCTGTTTATGGCAGGCTCCCTTTTGTTCTGCTTCAGCGTTGCATCTTCATACTGATGCGGCTGGTTCTTGCGGTTACGTTGCTTATTGGGATGGCCATGGGTCGGCCGATGTTTGGCCCTCGTATTGGAAAGATTCAGGTTTGACGTCTAATATTGTTCTGTTGGAAATTTTTCCTGTGTTGGTTGCTTTGGAATTATGGGGTGTTCATTTTAGGAATCGTCGTATTTTACTATATTCGGATAATAAGGGTGTTGTCTTTGCTCTTAATTGTTTGTCTTCCAAATCTCTTCCTGTTCTTGCTGTGCTTAGACTATTGGTTTTTAAATGTTTAGATCTTAATATATGGTTAAAGGCTAAGTACATTCCTGGTAAGGACAATCTAATTGCTGATGCTCTGTCCCCGTTCCCAGTTTCAGGAATTCCGACTTCTGGTTCCACATGCGGATCCTACTGGCCTATTATGCCCTCCTCACTTATGGGAACTTTGATGAACCCTATCTTCACTGCTATTTGGGCTTCTTTGGCAAATTCCACGTGGGCATCCTATAAAGCTGCGTGGTCTTTGTGGTGTTCCTTCTTGCTTTCTTTTGGCCATCTTCAGCCCCCTTTTCTGAAGACTTGATTTTGTCTTTTTTGAGTTTAATGATGTCTCGTGGTTATTCACATTCTCATATTATTAAGACTTTGTCAGGTGTTTCCTTCTTCTTGCGCATGCAGGGAGGTAGATCTTGCATGTCCTTTTTCTCTGTTCGGCATGCCTTGAAAGGTTACAAAAGGAATCACTCGGTTGCTGATACTAGATTGCCGATTTCTGTTGACCTTTTGGGTCGTCTTTGTGACGTTTCTAAGGATGTTTGTTTTTCTCCTTATGAATCATTATTATTTAATTTGGCCTTTTGCTTGTGTTTTTTTGGGGCGTTCCGAATTTCTGAATTGCTCCCGTTGAAAGTTTCTGATGAATCAGGTTTGTTTTTTCGTGATGTTTTTGTTGGTTCTGATTATATTCAGGTTTTACTTCGTCATGGTAAAACGGATCAATTGGGTCATGGTAGATGGATTACTTTGCGAGCACTTCCTGGTGCTCGTTATTGTGTTTTCACTTTGGTTCGGCAATTTTTGCGTGTCAGACCTGTGTTTTTTAGGCAATTGCTCATTCACGTCACGGGTGCTCCGGTGACTATTTATCAATTCAAAGCTGTTCTACGTAGATGCCTAAAAGCATTGCGTTTGGAACATCTGCGAATTACGTTGCACTCGTTTCGTATTGGTGCTGCCTCTACTGCTGCTTTGGTAGGTCTTAATGAATCTATGATTAAAGATATTGGTGGTTGGAGATCTAACTGTTATAGATCATATGTTAGGCCTAATCTTTGTTTTTGATTTTAGGTGCTCCACGTGTCATCTGGATCATTGGACACTCCTATGTTTTTTGGGCTCAGAAGAGGGCTGAATGGAGAGTCTATGGAAATAATTTGGGCTTGCCTTATGGTTTTGATGTTCATTGGTATGGAAGAAGAGGCATGATTTGGAGCGATTTACGTTCTGTTCTGTCTTATCTGCATGATTGCTGGCCTGTTCCTCATATCATTATTTTTCATTTATCGGGTAATGATCTGGGTGAACGTAAAACCTTAGAATTGCTTTCTCATATTAACCACCTCAATACAGGGCACTTACACCCCCTTCCTGCCCAAGCCATTTTTCAGTTTTCAGCGCTGTCGCACTTTGAATGACAATTGCGCGGTCATGTTACACTGCACCCTAATTAAATTTTTATCATTTTTTCCCCACAAATAGAGCTTTCTTTTGTTGGTATTTGATTACCTCTACGGTTTTTATTTATTGCGCTATAAACAAAAGAAGAGGGACAATTTTGAAAAAACACAATATTTTTTACTTTTTGCTATAATAAATATCCAATTTTTTTTTTTTTTTAACAAATTTTTTCCTCAGTTTAGGCCGATATGTATTCTTCTACATATTTTTGGTAAAAAAAAATTGCGATAAGCGTATATTGATTGGTTTGCGCAAAAGTTATAGCGTCTACAAAATAGGGGATAGATTTATAGCATTTTTATTATTTATTTATTTTTTACTAGTAATGGCGGCGATCTGCAATTTTTATTGTGACTGCGATATTGCGGCGGACACATCGGACACTTTTGACACATTTTTGGGACCATTCACATTTATACAGCGATCAATGCTATAAAATTGCATTGATTACTGTGTAAATGTGACTGGCAGGGAAGGGGTTAACACTAGGGGGCGCTCGAGGGGTTAATGTATGACCTAAGGAGGTGATTCTAACTGCGGGGGGAGGGGACTGACTGGGGGAGGTGACCGATCGCTGTCCCTATGTACAAGGGACACGCCATCGGTCTCCTCTCCTCTCTGACAGGACGTGGATCTGTGTTTACATGCACAGATCCACGCTCCTGCTCTGTTACCCGGCAATCGCGGGTGCCCGGCAGACATCGCGGCCACCGGGCACGCGCACCGGGTCCCGAGCGACACAGTGCCCCCTAGTGGCTCGGGAGGGCGAGGACGTCATATGACGTCCTCCCAGAACAACAGAAGCCTCGTCCCGCCGTCATATGACGGTGGACGGTGGCTTAGTGGTTAAGCTTGATCTATTATGCCTGCATGCAGTTTTACCTGATACTTTTTTGATATTTTCTGAAATAATAACTAGACTTGATTAGTTGCTCTGTTCTGACCTTAAATTTTTGGAGAAGATCCGTAAGCGAATTAATAGGGCTTTAGATAAATTCATGCCTTCGGTTCATGGTATGTCTTTTCGGCATTTGAACTTAGAGGGCGGTTTGCCTGGGTTTTATAGACCTGACAATGTGAATTTATCTGATGTCGCTCTAGACATTCTAAATTTAGATTTTCAATCCTGTGTTGAATTGGCTGTTGCCTTGGGGGTGTGCCAGGCTCCTTAAGATTCTGAGCCTGGCGTATGGATAATTGTTTTTGGTTTTACATTATATAGCTTGAGTTTAAATGGCTGAGCTATTTATATATATATTTATATTGATATACTATTTTATATTTGCTTTTAACTCACGTTAAGTGTGTTTGATTATTTCTGATTATAAGTTGATATTTTAATTATACTTTATACCTATAAATAAAAGGCCACGGCCATTTCAAACCACAGGTATTTTGATGTATTATTCTTTTAAATATTATATCAGATTATTAAATATTAATTGTTATTGGTTATGACTACGATCCCATAAAGGTGAAGGGCAGGGCATGAAATGTCCCTGCCCCACCACCTGTGGGATCGTGGCAGACCTACTTTTGAAATTTAAATTAAGTTATTTATAAAAAAAAAATAAAAAAAATAATAAATAAATAATTATTATTACATTACTTACCTCTGATTGGTGAGCGAGATTGACAGTTGCCCCAAACGGTCCTCTGGCACGAGTATACAGCCTATAAAAGGAAGAGGATGCGTAATTACTGGGCAGAAGACGGCGAGGATTTGAAGAGGAGCACATCCCACCCCCCCTTCCCTGTCGTGGCCTGATTTATGAGGTTTTTCTTTATGTCCTTTCTTGCAAAGGGATAATTGTTTTTGGTTTTACATTATATAGCTTGAGTTTAAATGGCTGAGCTATTTATATATATATTTATATTGATATACTATTTTATATTTGCTTTTAACTCACGTTAAGTGTGTTTGATTATTTCTGATTATAAGTTGATATTTTAATTATACTTTATACCTATAAATAAAAGGCCACGGCCATTTCAAACCACAGGTATTTTGATGTATTATTCTTTTAAATATTATATCAGATTATTAAATATTAATTGTTATTGGTTATGACTACGATCCCAACACTGAATTCCCATACTGTCTTACTACAACAGCTCATGTACCACCAGGATGACATTGAGAACTGTAACAGACAAAACAATATTAGAATCCATGGTATCCCAGAAACAATTGAGCACAAAGACCTGGCAGGGGCTGTAACTGTCATTTTCAACCAGTTACTCCAACAACCCAAAGACACACACATTGAATTGGACAGAGTGCACAGGACCTCGGGCCCAAGGAACCCTGACTCCTCCTTTATCTGTGATTCCCTTTGCAGGGTCCATTTTTATAAAATCAAAGAAAGCATCATGCGAGCTGCTAGCATGCAAGATTCCATCAGACTCCTGTCATGCTGCTCCCAGACCTCTCCCGCCAAACGCTGGCCATGAGACGTTCTTTGAAACCCCTTACATCACTCCTGCAGGAAAAGCAAATCAAATATCAATGGAGGTTCCCATTTCAACTGCGGGTTCATCATGAAGGCAAGACGGCCCTCTTCCGTACTTTAGGCGACCTACCACGGTTCCTGAGCACCCTGGAGCTGCCACAGGTCTCATTGCCAGATTGGCCTCTCCCAACTACCACCCCTGGCACCCCATTCAATTCACAATGGCAGAAGCCTGGCAAGCACAAGTGCCCCAGATCTGCATCCCAAAAACCGCCTGATGACTGACATTCTCCTGAGTCCAGTACTCTGAAAATCATTCCCTGGAGCTGAGTTTGTTCCCTCAACTCCAGCTTAGGGCAAAGGCCCTGCAACCATGTTACCTGGTCTGACAGTCCAGAAATGCCTGCCTGATGTGCACACTGACTTTGTTACTTTTCCAGGAGTGAAAAAGGGGGGAGCGGTGTGGTAAAAGTTGGGGAAATTATGCTTTTTCATTTTTTTTTTTTTTTCCGTCTTGTTCAAAAAAGGTATTGCTTTCCTCCCACACTGAGCTCAGTTTGAACCTATTTGATATGAAGGTCTGTTACCTAGCCCCCCAACCCCCCCTAGTTCTACAAATATATCCTGTGTACGTGGGATTCCTGTGGGCCCACCTGGGTACCCCCATAAGAGTGTGGAAGAAAGGCAGATATACCACGCAATATTAGAATTATAAGACACATGGTTAAAGTGATGTGTGATTGTTGTTACCAGTTCAATATTAAAATTTTTACCTTGTGGACCCCGGGACCGGGAGGCACTCCGTGTGCTTACCACGTTTAACCCTACCTAGGACCGATAGTGCTCATTTATGCACTGTACTGTTATTAGCATGTTTTTTCACTTAGCTTTATCAGCTTATTTCATTGTTGATTTAATGTTGCCACCCAGTGGCTTTACTTTTCTCTTCTCTACTTGTCACCAACGGTGGTTCCTATTGCCCTACCCTATGATGCATCACGTTCCTACGCACTGGGGATGGTTTCCACCCACCTTTCCTGATCTCATCTTCTCTACTTCCTCTGCCTCATTCTACCATCCCCCCTGTCCCCTTCCTCACCCTTTCTTATCCCCCCTATCGAGCAGGCCTTGGTGCACACACAGATCAATGTTGGACATGACAGGGAGCTCGGGTATCCCCCTCCTTCACCATCACTATGTCTTCACTTAATCACATAACTTTAGCTTCCTTTAACTGCAGGGGCTTTAACACCCCAGAGAAAAGGAGCCAGATATTATATCACTTCCATAAAGCTAAATCTCAAATTCTGCTTTTACAGGAGACACATTTTAGAAGTTGGGCTACTCTGACCCTAAATAGCCCTTACTACCACCAATGGTACCACAGCACCAACCCACAAGCTAAGTCTAAATGGGTGTCAATAGCCTTTCACAAATCATTCCACCCAGAAGTCATAGACTCCCTGATTGACCCCTCAGGTCGTTTTGTCTTCCTCAAATTTAAATCTAAATCTTCTATTTTTGCAGTGGCTAATGTGTATGGACCGAACCAAGACCAGGGGGGCTTCCTTTCCATGGTCCTTGACAAATTACTCTCTTTTGGTGGTCCCTGTTTCATCCTAGGTGGAGATCTCAATGTGACCCTTTCTCCGGCCGTGGACACCTCCTCCGGTAAGTCCTCCATCCCACACCCCACTCTCACACACATAAAATCACTCTTGCACTCTGCCCAGCTAGTGGATGTTTGGCGAGTGCAACACCCATTTGAGAGAGACTACAGCTGTTATTCGGTTGCCAATAACTTCTATTGTCGCATTGACTATTTCCTTGTCTCCCAATCCCTGCTTGACATCCCATTACAGGCGTCCCTTGGTAATATTGTTTGGTCAGACCACGCCCCCGCACATTTAAGTTTGGCCCACCCTCCTAAAGCTCACAGAACATTCTCCTGGCGCTTAAATGACAACCTACTGAAGGACACCCCCTGTGTGGCAGCTATTGACCAGTCAATTCGCGACTTTGTACGGGACCACCGCACAGATGACACTAACCCCCTCACTAAATGGGAAGCACTGAAATGTGTGCTCAGAGGGATCTTCATCTAACACGGTTCCTGTTTAAAAAAGGCCAGATCTGCCGATATCACCAGACTACTATCCTCCATCCATACACTAGAACTAGCACACAAGAAGGACCTCGACTCCGCCACTTTTGTGGACCTTTCCAACGCCGGCAGAGAGTTATTCCGCATCTTAGATGCAAATTCCCTCATACCTAGAGACAAAGGACGGAACTGGCATTACATCCTGGCCAACAAATGTGGGCAACATCTTGCTAGGTTTCTCCACCCCCGCCCCCACGCTGCCCAATACCACACATTTGCACCCCGACCAACAAAAAATTCACAATCCCCGAGGTATTGCAGATGCCTTTCAGCAGTACTACTCCCAGCTATATAACCTCCCCACATGGACAGGACAGAACCACAAAGACAGTACACAACACCCCAACCTACCACAAATAGATCCCTCCGATTCTGCGGACCTAGATAATCCCCTGACGGTGTCAGACTTTTTATTTGGCATTAAAGGACTGAAATCTGGTAAATGCCCAGGGCCAGACGGCTTCTCCCCTAGATTCTATAAATCATTTGCCCAATCCCTAGCCCCGCTTCTTACAGCAGCGTTCAATTGCATAGATGACGCCCACCCGCCCTCCAGAGACCTTCTATCTGCCAATATTTCGGTCATACCCAAACCAGGAAAAGACTCCCCATTCAATGCTGTAGTTACAGATCGATTTCCCTTCTTAACCTGGGTGTTAAACTTTTCGCGAAAATCTTAGCGAACCGCCTCTCACCCCTCCTGCCCTCCATCATACATAAAGACCAAGTGGAATTTGTCCCTGGCCAAAAGGCCAGGGACAACACCACTAAAACAATCCACATCATCTCCTACATCTGTCGACACAATCTAAAGGCATGCATCCTTTCCTTTGACACCGAGAAGGCATTTGACCGGGTCAACTGGCAGTTTTTACGCCTTTCCTTGGAACAGATAGGCCTTGGCCCCCACATTTGTGTCCAAGGTAATGGCACTGTACTCCCGCCCCGCGGCCTCTGTCCTGGTCAATGGCTCCTCGTCTTCCTCGTTTCAAATCTCGAATGGAACCCGTCAGGGATGTCCTTTATCCCCCCCTACTTTTTGTACTGGTGATAGAACACCTGGCAACAGCCATTAGACAAAATGATAATATAGTGGGGAATCAGACACCATCCTCCGTGCAGGAATTCCATAGATTTGGTGAACTTAGTAATTTTAAACTTAATATGTCCAAGACAGAGACCGTCAATATATCCTTACCACCCACCACCCTTACTCAGGTACAGACCAATTTCCCATTCCAATGGGGATCCAAGAGCATCTCTTACCTTGGGATCACAATCCCGTCCAACTTATCAGATCTCTATAACCTCAACTATCTCCCCTTACTGTCCCGACTCCGGAAGGAACTAGACAACTGGAACATGACACCATTGCCCTGGTTTGGCCGCATTAACACACTTAAAATGGACACCCTTCCCAAATTACTTTACTTATTACAGACAGTCCCTATTAATGTCCCTAAACAATTCTTTACCCCCCTAAGGTCCATGTCCATACGCTTCATCTGGCACAAAGGGATGTCCCGTATCCATCATACCTTGCTGACATACCCCAAAATACGAGGTGGAGCAGGTCTTCTGGACTTTGAATTGTACCACGGGGCTGCCGTACTCTCCAGGATCCTGGAATGGTTTCCCTGACCCTTCCCCAAGGCATCCACTATGATAGAACAAGATCTCTCCGCCCCCGACCTCCGGCCTTTGCTATGGGGATATGGACAAAAACTGTTCCTCCTATCAAATTCCTCCCCATTAACAATTGCAGCACTACACATATGGTACAAAAAAGGACTGTCATCGTTATTATCCACAGACCCCTCTCTACTAACATCACTATTTGACCACCCTGCCCTTCCCTAGGGTATGGGATCCAACACGGTGGGCCCATATCTTTGTTCCACATGGCCTATAGCAGGCTCATTTGTACACCCAACCTGGGGCACACCCATTGTACCAGGAGAACAGGGTAACTGGCTTACAGCTCTCCGCATATCCTCCTTCTGTTCGGACCTATTCTCCTCTTCCCAAATACACAGGCCCTTGACAGGCTATGAAAGGCTGTGCTCTCTCTCAGATACACCCAAACATCTGCTCTCCACCATTTATAAATTACAACACTCACTGATCCATGACCAACCCCCATCTTACACCAGGAGGTGGGCCACGGACCTGGGAAAGGAACTCTCTTTGGCTGACTGGCAAAAGTCATTCCACTTCACGCATAAATCCTCCACCTCTTGTTACACACAAGAGAAGAACTTTAAACTCTTATCTAGTGGTACAAGGACCCTCAATCACTCCATAGAATCTTCCCCTCTGCCCCCACTTCATGTTGGAGATGCGGCGACACAGAGGGAAGTTATCTCCACAAATGGTAGGAGTGCAGTGCCATTCAACCCCTCTGGTCCCAGGTTTTCGCCATCTACAGTAGCCTTTACGATCGACCAATTACACCCACACCAGAGGTGGCTCTATTTTCTATGCTCCCGGGCTCCATACCCTCGCAAAAGCGTACTCTACTAAGATTTTTCCTGTCGGCAGCCAGACAACTTATACCTCTTTTTTGGAAAACTACTATCACTCCTCCCCCGTCCTCCTGGGTTTCAGTGGTCAATGACATCATGCGTATGGAAGAGATGATAGCCTTAGACAATGATACCTCCCCCTACTATTTTCTAACCTTTCCACTCCCAACCTTTCAATCTTCCCCCCTCTATCTTCTTTATTTCTTCTCCCCTCAATTCTACATTGTAACAACTTAGACCTGGAGGTTCTCCTTTTTATTCTCCATCAAATTTTCTGCAATACATGGCGGGCTAAACCGACCCATACTAGTATACAGTTATATATATATATGGATTTTATCGGTTTACAACTAAAAATATATTAAATATGCAGACTGTATTGTACTACCCCCTGTATTGAACATCCAGTTGTAATGTATATTATATTGTCTCACTCTGTTAAACGCAATAAAAATATATTTGACTCTAAATGATGATAATGCTCATTCATTTTTATATTTTTATAAAAAATAGCCTAAAGGCCTCCACAAATCAATGCGTAATTAAATATTGAAAGATGGAAAAAAATAACTTTATAGGCACCACTGATAAAAAAGACAATTTTTATTTGTAACAATTCACATATAGGTTCTAAAATAACATATAAAACAATACTGTAGCAGACTACAGTTTTGAGTACTTGATATCACCAAAATTTGTCACTTAGATATAGGATCAGACCACCCTGATACATAAAACATGGCTGTAGAGATTTAAGCTGTAGCATGAAAACAAGCTTGTAAACTGACTATTTGCTGGTTTAGCAGTTTGAGAGCGTGGCTGTGTCGGTTGGTATTCTCAGCAAAACTGCTGAATCGATGGGTCTTGTTCTGCTTTAGGATATATGGTATAGGGTTGCTGTCTATTGTGGATTAAGATCATTGTCTCCCCCTGTCTTCCACCACCTTTCCCTCCAATCGCCTAACCGTCACCCGTAGAAACTTTCGCAACTTCAACTCCTCTCTCCTCTACTCTGCTACCGACCACCTCTATGACAAAATCTCCCCCCCTGTCCTGCCCCAACCAAGCCATATCCATCTACAATAAATCTCTGTCCTCCACCCTGGACAAGCTCACTCCCCTCACTACACGCAGAATCAGGCCTCGACCCCTACAACCCTGGCAAACAGATGACACTAAAATTCTCAAAAAAACGTAGTCGCGCTCTTGAGCGTCTGTGGCACAAGACCAAGTCTCTCAAAGACTTCAACCAATACAAATCTGCCCTCCAAAAATACTATTCTTTCCTCCACACTGCCAAGCAAACCTATTTTACAACTCTTATTAATACCTTCTCATCCAATCCCCCGTAAACTCTTCTCTACCTTCAACTCTCTACTTTGTCCTTCACCGCCTCCCCCCACTGATTTACTCACTGCCCAGGAAATCGCTAATCACTTCAAAAACAAGATTGATACAATCCGTGATGAAATCTCCACTCTACAGGTATCTCCCCCAGCTAAGACCCCATGTCAACAGATACAACTGACACTACCTCTATTCAAATCTACTACTCCAGACGAAGTTGCTAAACTCCTTTCTATCGCCCACCTAACTACCTGTCCCCTGGACCCTGTTCCCTCTCAAATGCTACGGTCACCCTCTGACCCCATCCTACACTCTCTAACCCACATCTTCAATCTCTCCCTCACCTCTGGCGTCTTCCCCGATGCTCTAAAACATGCACTGGTCACTCCCATACTCAAAAAACCATCCTTGGACCCTACCAATCTTAACAACCTACGCCCTATCTCCTTGCTCCCCTTTTCCTCTAAACTCCTTGAACGCCTGGTTTACAACCAACTGAGTGACCACCTCATTAAAAACAACCTTCTTGATCCCCTTCAATCTGGATTTCGCCCTCAACACTCCACAGAAACTGCTCTTTTAAAACTCACAAATGACCTACTAACTGCAAAAACCAACGGACACTATTCTGTACTCCTACTTCTGGATCTTTCAGCTGCCTTTGACACGGTTGACCACCCCCTCCTCCTCAAAAAACTTCACTCCATCGGTCTCCGTGACTGTGCTCTTCAGTGGCTCTCATCCTACCTATCCCAACGCACCTTCAGTGTCACTTACAATTCTACTTCCTCCACTCCTCTTCCCTTCTCTGTCGGGGTCCCCCAAGGTTCTGTTCTTGGACCTCTTTTATTTTCAATCTACACCTCTTCCCTGGGTCAGCTGATAGCCTCTCATGGCTTTCAATATCATTTCTATGCTGATGACACACAAATCTATCTCTCCACCCCTCAACTCACTCCATCAGTCTCCTCACGCATCACTAACTTATCACTACCGACATATCTGTATGGATGTCACACCACTTCCTCAAACTCAACTTGTCCAAAACCGAGCTTATAATATTTCCTCCCCCACGTGCCTCTTCCCCTGACTTCTCTGTGAAGAGCAATGGCAAAACCATCCACCCGTCCCCACATGTCAGGGTGCTAGGTGTTATCCTAGATTCTGAACTCTCCTTTCAGCCCCACATCCAATCACTTTCCAAAGCTTGCCGCCTCAACCTCCGCAACATCTCTAAACTACGTCCCTTTCTAACCAGTGAAACTACAAAGCTCCTGATTCACTCCCTGGTTATCTCTCGCCTTGACTACTGCAACTCACTCATTGGCTTACCTTTAAATAGACTATCCCCCCTTCAGTCCATCATGAATGCTGCTGCCAGACTCATCCACTTTACAAACCGATCAGTGTCTGCTACCCCTCTCTGCCAATCCCTCCATTGGCTACCACTCGCCCAACGAATTAAATTCAAAATACTAACAATAAGTTACAAAGCCATCCACAACTGTGCCCCCAGCTACATCACTAACCTAGTCTCAAAATACCAACCTAAACGCCATCTCCGTTCCTCCCAAGATCTCCTGCTCTCTAGCTCCCTCATCACCTCCTCCTATATCCGCCTCCAGGACTTCTCCCGAGCCTCACCCATCCTCTGGAATTCCCTACCCCAATCTGTCAGACTGTCTCCAAATTTATCCACTTTTAGGCGATCCCTGAAGACTTTCCTCTTCAGAGAAGCCTATCCTGCCTCCATCTAACAACTGCATTATTTTCTCCATTAGCTCATCCCCCACAGCTATTACCCTTTTGTATAACTTGACCCTCCCTCCTAGATTGTAAGCTCTAACGAGCAGGGCCCTCTGATTCCTCCTGTATTGAATTGTATTGTACTTGTACTGTCTGCCCTAATGTTGTTGTAAAGCGCTGCGTAAACTGTCGGCGCTATATAAATCCTGTATAATAATAATAATAATAATTGTGAACTATGAGCATGCATGAGATCAAGCACAGCGGTAACTGCGTTCGACCCAGGACTGCTGCCATATACACACTGTCAGCTGGCTCTCCTCTCAAGGGTGGTGAAAGGATTTTGGTGCAAAGTACCATGGTGGGGAGATGTGATTGATAAGCTCTTATGCATTTTTTCTTGTCAGTGCATTTTTATTTAGCTTTTATCAGAAAAGAAAGGGTATTGCACCAGAGCCTATGTGCTTTTCTCTCTTGTTTGTGTGTTTGCAGTTTCCAGTGCCCGCTGGTTGCGAGAGCAGCAGGGTTGTAGTGCTAATGAAGATTAACCCTTTCAAAGCTGGAATGATTGAATTATTGAACTTTTGGGCCCTCCTCGCGCAGGTCACCTGTGGCGTTTTAGATAAAGTGGAGTGGGATTAAAACGCCTGTCAGTTTTTATTGTTGTCTGTGTCAGGGAGATTCACCCTCTCTATTCGTCCTCTTTACCATTATCATTGAAATTGAAAGTAAAAGAAAACCTCAAATGTTGGGTTGTCCCCAGAAGTAATAGAGTAATAGAAATCTCCAATGGGGACACTAGTTGTGGTGACCTGGGAGGCCCCAAGGGATTCCCATATATTGCAGGGATTTCTTCTTACTTCCTGTTGGCTATGGGACAAGAAGTGAAGGGAAATTTCCGCAATGGGACAAGGGTTATAACCCTCCATTGCTTTATCCAAGTTGAAAAGGAAGTTTTGCCTATAGTTCTACTTTAAAAGATAATAAAGGTAAAAAAGAAAATAAACACCACATTTATTATCCAAAATCTTCCTTATCCTTATATTTCCATTTCATTGTAGGCTTGTCCATTTAAGGTTTACTGCATTTAAACCTGTTTAATGATTTAGATTAGTGCAGAACGAAGGAAGCTTCTGCATGCAAGCTAAGAAGATGCTATAAATAATCTGACTTGGCAATCATTTAAATAGAATGTAATGAATTAGCCCTTGAGGCTTTTTGTTCATCCTATTACATAAATTAACAATTAACCTCTTCTGGACTGAAGTGGATAACGTGTCTTTTGATTTTGTTATCTTGGTTGCATTTTGTTTTCTTTCTGAGGGTCTCTACTAAATGCACAGCTATCCAAGACAGATGGGACTTTGGAAGCATGGAAACATAGTTAGCTTCTATGGAGGGTTTTACATTTGTATTACAGTTGTATTGGCTGCTTAATTAAAATGTTATGCCATAACGATCATTCTTATCCATTCCATTAAATGTAGGGGGAGCATTCTATTGTGGATAACTAAAAATGCTCCAAATATCAGGCAATAAGAAATAGGCAAGTGTTCATGTACTATAGGATCAATAAATTGCACTATTCTGAGCAATGTAAATCATAAACATGAATTACCTTATAATTACTAAACCACTATATACTGTAGCTGTATATTGAATAATTTAAATGTACATCAGAAAGTCCTAATGTGTTTTTAACTGTATAGCTAACACATCGAACTGTGCTGCAAGATACTGGAAACCCAGTATAGGAACCCCTAGACTGGTTCAATACAGAACCAATATATTTCACTATGGTTTTATCCTTAATCTGGAACATGAACTCTTGTCATTTTGCTCTGTGAAGCCTATAGATAGCGCTGCACTGTTAAATGTAAGTCAAGTTCGTGCTTTGCTGTGTACTGTATATCTTGTGAACTCCTTTGCTCTGTCTATAACCTAAGAACCAATAAATGTTTGTAGGCTACTTCATTTAATACCCTAATTACCGGCCAAATGTAAAGTCAGTAGATAGTATTAGACACACATTTGCATTTAGACATCCTGCTGCACTAGGCACACCCAAATGATGATGTCCTTTTGTTCAAGCATTACTGCTTGAATGCATTCATAGGAACAGCATTGTGTCTACTTTTTATGCCCAGCTACTTTTTAACTGTACAGTCCAACGCACAAGAAAATAGGAGAGATTAATTCAAATTTCCTTAAGAGCATTCTGACTATGCTTAGTGACTAATCCCCTACACCCCTGTCCACTAAAGAGCTCTTGCTGAATTTTGTATAGAAGAAGGTAAACAATACAATTTGTAAATGTTGAGGCTTGGTGCCTCCCTCTCTTAACCCTGCTGCAGCTTCTAGTCCATGGCATTGTACAGCCTTATTGGAAAGTGCAATATAATTGCAGTACATCAGGCATGTTCTGCCACTAAGTGCAAAGCCAAACAATTGTGTCATGCTTTGAAATGTAAATTTAGTATAAGGAATCAGGACTGTTTGTCACAGTAAAATAGCACATGCCATTCTGTTGTGTAGTGTAATTACAGAGTAGCAAACCTATTCTGCATATGACTATAAATCCAAAAGATGATGCTAGGTTATGTATTTTATGTCCAATAGAGATGACTGACTTTGTGAGTATAGTAAGTAAAAAATGGTGCTATGTTATATAATATGAATTGAGTTGCTGAAACCCTGCTTTGTCTGTCACTATAAAACCAATTGAAGATGATATGCAGTGTGATGTAAATCCTATTAAATCAGATTGATATCTGATTACCATGATTACTGGAGCAGAATGTAAATTCAATAAATAGAGCTATAATAATGAATCATTCTCACTATTATTTATAAAAAGGAATGCAATAAAATGTGGGTACTATATACATTACTTTTGGGACTTGTAATGTCTCATAACCTTGCATATACACTTTGTAGCAGTCTAAATATCAAGAAAGATGCGTATAGATTTGCACTGGATCGATCAGTATAATTTTGCTGAAAGCAAAGTCTTGGGGGTAGCAAAGTATCCATGCCCTGAATAAATCTTGCTATTCTGATTCCACATATGCATTTGTTGTGAAATTAGCAGTCCTTCCAATCATCACTTGCAACCACTCTGACCCTGAAAACAGCAGCTGGGAAACAATCATTTTTTAGTACATTATGAGGTCAGTTTAGCCTCCTTAAAATATATTCCACTTTTGCAACCACATTGGGATAACACCTACTTTATATTTGTTACATTTTCTTTTTTCATTTAACATGGCTTTAAAAAATTTTAAAAAATGCTGCTTAGCATTTTACTCACTCTTATATTTTACTCCTAAAGTAAATTTTCCTGTGGAATGCAAGGGGTTAGAGAATCAATGTGCACTGGAATTAACCCCGTCTGGACTTTATTGGCCGATCTTATCAGTTTTAATCACTTCAGCCCGGAGGGTTTTACCTCCTTAATGACCAGGCCAATTTTTTGCGATTCGGCACTGTGTTAATTTAACTGACAATTGCATGGTCGTGTGATGCTGTACCCAAATAAAATTGATATTCTTTTTTTTTTCCACAAATAGAGCTTTCTTTTGGTGATATTTGATCACCTCTGTGGTTTTTTTTTGCGCTATATACAAAAAAACCCCGACAATTTTGAGAAAAAAACTATATTTTTGACTTTCTGCTATAATACATATCCAATAAAAAAAAAACGTAAAAAAATCTATGGGATATTTTTTGGCTTTTTTTTTACTAGTAATGGATCAGCGATTTTTAGTGGGACTGCGACACTGCTGTGGACAAATCGGAAACCTAACTGACATTTTTGACACTTTTTTGGGGACCAGTGACATTACAATGATCAGTGCTAAAAATATGCACTGTTACTATACTAATGACATTGACAGGGAAGGGGTTAACACTAGGGGCGATCAAAGGGTTAAGTATGTCCCTGTGGGGTGTTTGCTAACTGTGTGGGGGTTGCTCTGACTGGGTGAAGATGGAGATTGGTGTTCCTGCTTAGCAGCAACACAAGATCTCCATCTTCTCACCTGTCAGAACGGCGATCTGCCTTGTTTACATAGGCAGATCGCTGTTCTGCCTCTCCCGGGTATAATCGCGGGTGGCCTGTGGACATCGAGTCCGCCAGGCCCGCTGATTGGCATCCCTTGTGTTCAATCAGCACGCGATCGCGCCTCTGGCGGTGCGTGCGTGCCCCCCCAGTGTCTATTGCACGAAATGACGTACATCGTTTCGCACAATAGAGCCGACCTGCCAGAGTACATCTGCGGTAGGTGGTCGGCAAGTGGTTAAACTAGATTTTAACCCTGTCCTAACCTAAAGGGTTAAGGATTTAGGAGCCTGCCTCCTGCATTGTATGTTAATGAGGGATAACTCTGTGTGTCCCCAGTGTGTGTAGAGACAGAGACACTGTGAGATTGTTCAGAAATGTTTGCAATCTGCCAAGAGGCCTTCTCTTCAGAAACATCTAAAAAGGTGAGAAATAATTTTCTAAAAGTTGGTGGTGTGGTGCAGCATTACTAACAGGTTTATTTTAGGATCATGAAATTGTAAATCAAAAGAAGTGAGGCGGCATTTTGCAATACAGCAATGTCTAGATAACAAACAGATTGAATGATTAGGCTATGCTCCCAGTAGGCACAGTAGGGTTTACTTTTCACTTTGACAAGACAATGCCTTTTGTCTAGGCATAATTGCAGCTCTTTCTATATTAAACTCAGGACTAGATCTTCCCTAGGACTGATTATCATAACCTGACCGATTTTGCAGGTATTCTGCTGGCTGCATCAGAGGGGCTGTTCGTATGTGGTCCATCAATGACTCTTTAAGGGGCAGTGCAGGAGGTGGCCACTCATGCCAGGTGGGAAACAACATAATGACACAATTGTGCACAGTGTAATGACGCAGTGTGCCGACACGCATACCGCAGCAAAGCAGCACATGCATCACCTCCCTGATGTACCCACCACCTCAAAGTAATATATCCACCAGAGGGAGCTAGCCATCTCTATATAGTAAAACAAAAAGCAAAAAGTGCAAGTTTTTCTAATACTGTGAGGGGACAAAATTCATATATATATACTGTACATGTAGAAGAAATCTAATCAAACATCCTAATGTTATAATATTGTCCAAAAATACTCATGATTACATATTATTACAAATATGTGTGATTTAAATAGACATTTTTTAATTATTACATTAAAAAAAAATCTTAAACTTATCTCATAGTAAAAACATATTTTTATTTATTAATTGTTTATTATATTAATTATTTGAAGCGGAGCTGGAACCTCCTGCTCTTTTCAGCTGGGGAGACTGCTGTCTTGGCTCTGTTTGGTCTGTGGCTGTCGTGATGCTGCAGGTGTGGTTAGTTGTTGCACCGGCTATTTGCTAGTTTAACAGTTTGTTTGAGAGCACAGCTGTGTCAGTTGTTGTTCTCTGCAAACTGCTGAATCGATGGGTCTACGGTATAGGGATTATTAAGGGTTGCTGTCTATTGTGGATTAAGATTATTGGTTACATTACATTTGTTAGTAAATGTTTTATTGGAATTCTAATCCTTGGTATCTGTAATATACAGTATCTCACAAAAGTGAGTACACCCTTCACATTTTTGTAAATATTTTATTATATCTTTTCATGTGAAATTATTCTTTGCTACAATGTAAAGTAGTGAGTGTACAGCTTGTACAGCAGTGTAAATTAGCTGCCCCCTCAAAATATCTCAACACACAGCCATTAATGTCTAAACCGCTGGCAACAAAAGTGAGTACACCCCTAAGAGAAAATGTCCAAATTGGGCACAATTAGCCATTTTCCCTCCCCGGTGTCACGTGACTCGTTAGTGTTACAAGGTTTCAAGTGTAAATGGGGAGGAGTTGTGGTAAATTTGGTGTTAAAGCTCTCGCTCTCTTATATTGGTCACTGGAATTTCAACATGGCACCTCATGGCAAAGAACTCTCTGAGGATTTGAAAAAAAAGAATTGTTGCTCCAAATAAAGATGGCCTAGGCTATAAGAAGATTGTCAAGACCTTGAAACTGAGCTGCAGCATGGTGGGCAAGACCATACAGCGGTTTAACAGGACAGGTCCCACTCAGAACAGGCCTCGCCATGGTTGACCAAAGGAGTTGAGTGCACATGCTCAGCGTCATATCCAGAGGTTGTCTTTGGGAAATAGACGTATGAGTGCTGCCAGCATTGCTGCAGAGGTTGAAGGGATGGGGAGTCAGCCTGTCAGTGCTCAGACCATACGCCGCACACTGCATCAAATTGGTCTGCATTGTTGTCGTCCCAGAAGGAAGCCTCTTCTAAAGATGATGCTCAAGAAAGCCCGTAAACAGTTTGCTGAAGACAAGAAGACTAAGGATATGGATTACTGGAACCATGTCCTGTGGTCTGATGAGACCAAGATAAACGTATTTGGTTCCGATGGTGTCAAGTGTGTGTGGCGGCAACCAGGAGGGGAGTACAAAGACAAGTGTGACTTGCCTTTAGTCAAGCATGGTGGTGGGAGTGCCATGGTCTGGGGCTGCATAAATGCTGGCGGCACTGGGGAGCTACAGTTCATTGAGGGAACTATGAATGCCAAGATGTACTGTGACATACTGAAGCAGAGCATGATCCCCTCCCTTCGGAGGCTGGCCTGCAGGGAAATATTCCAACATGATAACAACCCCAAACACACCTCCAAAGCGACCACTGCCTTGCTAAAGAAGCTGAGGGTAAAGGTGATGGACTGGCTAAGCATGTCTCCAGACCTAAACCTTATTGAGCATCTGTAGGGCATCCTCCAACAGAAGGTGGAGGAGCGCAAGGTCTCTAACATCCATCAGCTCTGTGATGTCGTCATGGAGGAGTGGAAGAGGACTCCAGTGGCAACCTGTGAAGCTCTGGTGAACTCCATGCCCTAGAGGGTTAAAGCAGTGCTGGAAAATAATGGTAACCATACAAAATATTGACACTTTGGGCCCAATTTGGACGCTTTCACTTAGGGGTGTACTCACTTTTGTTGCCAGCGGTTTAGACATTAATGGCTGTGTTTTGAGTTATTTTGAGGGGACAGAAAATTTACACCATTTTACAAGTTGTACACTCACTACTTTACATTGTAGCAAAGTGTAATTTCTTCAGTGTTGCCAAATGAAAAGATATAATAAAATATTTACAAAAATGTGAGGGGTGTACTCACTTTTATGAGATACTGTACTTTGTGCATGTTAATCATTATGCCTTTTCTATTTATGTTAAAATAAATGGTTAATTATCATAATGCAAAAGCAATTGAGATGTGGATATTTCTTAATATTGTATCATAAAAAAATGGAAAATAAAAGAATTAAAAAAAAAAAAAAAGCTTATTCCAGAAAGGGGCTAAATCTTAAAATATTGTTCAACCCTTGTGGGTGTGTTGCTTCCAATTCCCAGATCCATCTGATTTCTTTTTCTAATACTAGTTTGTCAAAATTTTCACTATGTAGATTTTTATATAACAGCATTTTAACATGATTATATCCCTATTATGTATCTAAGCAAAATGTCTAGCCACAGTGGCTCTAGGATTAAATGTGACAATGTCATAAATGTGGTCATATAGATGTCTTCTAATTGGCCCAATTGTTTTTCCTATGTAGAAGGTTCCATATGCACAGGTCAACACACAGACTACTCCAAAGTACCCTAGTTCACGTGTCCTTTGCACCTGAGGAGCCTTCCCATGGACCTTTAAAGGTTGGATCTCTCTATCATTTATGCACAAAAATGAGAGGCTGGGTGGGGCAGCGGCCTCCCACATTGCCCCTTGAGGAGCTATAGAGTGATCACACAGTGAGTTTCCCTCCAATGCAGCCTACAGTCTGCTCCCAATCGGCCTATCATGTATGATAGGTATATTCACCTCTACAAAGACTCTGGTTTGGGCCACATGCAGTAGTGGCCATCTTATTTGATTCACTCTGGTTGAAATACTACATTGCATGTTTTATGGAATACCAAACTGATTGGTTTGTTGATACTATTTTCCTTATCTTTAGCTTCAGAACTGGATTTTGCTGGATCATTTACTACTAAGTGAATCTGCTACCCTTTCCACATAAATTATATTTTTTTTAGCAGATGCTGTTTTTTTGCATTGATATCTGGAAATTGATACCTTAAACCGGGGTCGGCAACTGGCTGATTGCAGTCTACCTGTTGACTTCGGGCAAGTGACAGGTAGACCAAGAACAGGTTCCTGCTTTGCTGACCCCCGCCTTTTAGATGCTGGTCCTTCTCTCTCCACCCAGCCTCTAGCCTGCTCTGCTGTGCCTTCTATGTCCCGGTCTTTCTCTCTCCCTCCCGCCCTAGTCTCCTCCATCACTGTAAACAGCGGAGATCGGGAGGCAGCACAGCTCAGAATAGAGAGCGGGAGGAGGAGCTGGAAAAATGTACTTAACTTAAAACACAGGTGATTGGTTGCTAGGACACAGAGCAGTCCTAAGCAAACAATTGGCAGGTTGTTAATATGAAAAGTAAGTCTGCCAGCTCCCACCCTCTGTCCCACCCTCTGTCCAGAATTGTGCTGCCTCTGGTCACCGCTGTATACACAGGTAGGACACTGCTATTAAAAGGAAAGGGGGCCAGATGTTACTGCTATAGGGGAAAGGGGGGCAGAGGGCACCACTATGTGGGGGGGAGGTGATGTGAAGGGGGCAGAGAACACTTATGGGCAGGGTCACCCCCACAGCAGTGTCCTCTACCACCCTTCACATCACCCCCTGAACCCTGCATTCTGAGCATAAGGCACTCCTTAACCCTGCATTCTGAGCACAACGCACTTCTTAACCCTGCATTCTGATCCTAACATACTCCTTAAAGTGGTTGTACACCCTGTACAACCACTTTTACCTACAGGTAAGCCTATATTAACCACTTGAGCCCCGGACCATTATGCTGCCTAAGGACCAGAGGTCTTTTTCCAATTTGGCACTGCGTCGCTTTAACTGCTAATTGCGCGGTTATGCAATGCTGTACCCAAACGAAATTTGCGTCCTTTTCTTCCCACAAATAGAGCTTTCTTTTGATGGTATTTGATCACTTCTGCAGTTTTTATTTTTTGCGCTATAAACGGAAAAAGACCGAAAATTTTGAAAAAAAATGATATTTTCTACTTTTTGTTATAAAAAAAATCCAATAAACTAAATTTTAGTCATACATTTAGGCCAAAATGTATTCGGCCACATGTCTTTGGTAAAAAAAATGTCAATAAGCGTATATTTATTGGTTTGCGCAAAAGTTATAGCGTCTACAAACTAGGGTACATTTTCTGGAATTTACACAGCTTTTAGTTTATGACTGCCTATGTCATTTCTTGAGGTGCTAAAATGGCAGGGCAGTACAAAACCCCCCCAAATGACCCCATTTTGGAAAGTAGACACCCCAAGGAAATTGCTGATAGGCATGTTGAACCCATTGAATATTTATTTTTTTTGTCCCAAGTGATTGAATAATGACAAAAAAAAAAAAAATATTTACAAAAAGTTGTCACTAAATGATATATTGCTCACACAGGCCATGGGCCTATGTGGAATTGCACCCCAAAATATATTCAGCTACTTCTCCTGAGTACGGGGATACCACATGTGTGGGACTTTTTGGGAGCCTAGCCGCGTATGGGACCCCGAAAACCAATCACCGCCTTCAGGATTTCTAAGGGTGTAACTTTTTGATTTCACTCTTCACTGCCTATCACAGTTTCGGAGGCCATGGAATGCCCAGGTGGCACAACCCCCCCCCAAATGACCCCATTTTGGAAAGTAGACACCCCAAGCTATTTGCTGAGAGGCATATTGAGTCCATGGAATATTTTATATTTTGACACAAGTTGCGGGAAAGTGACACTTTTTTTTTTTTTTTGCACAAAGTTGTCACTAAATGATATATTGCTCACACAGGCCATGGGCCTATGTGGAATTGCACCCCAAAATACATTTAGCTGCTTCTCCTGAGTATAGGGATACCACATGTGTGGGACTTTTTGGGAGCCTAGCCGCGTACGGGGCCCCGAAAACCAATCACCGCCTTCAGCGTTTTTAAGGGCGTGAATTTTTGATTTTACTCTTCACTGCCTAACACCGTTTCGGAGGCCATGGAATGCCCAGGTGGCACAAAACCCCCCCAAATGACCCCATTTTGGAAAGTAGACACCCCAAGCTATTTGCTGAGAGGCATGGTGAGTATTTTGCAGCTCTCATTTGTTTTTGAAAATGAAGAAAGACAAGAAAAAACTTTTTTTTTTTTTCTTTTTTCAAATTTCAAAACTTTGTGACAAAAAGTGAGGTCTGCAAAATACTCACTATACCTCTCAGCAAATAGCTTGGGGTGTCTACTTTCCAAAATGGGGTCATTTGGGGGGGTTTTGTGCCACCTGGGCATTCCATGGCCTCCGAAACTGTGATAGGCAGTGAAGAGTGAAATCAAAAATTCACGCCCCTTAGAAAGCCTGAAGGCGGTGCTTGGTTTTCGGGGTCCCGTACACGGCTAGGCTCCCAAAAAGTCTCACACATATGGTATCCCCGTACTCAGGAGAAGCAGCAGAATGTATTTTGGGGTGTAATTTCACATATTCCCATGGCATGTTTGAGCAATATATCATTTAGTGACAACTTTGTGCAAAAAAAAAAAAAAAAAATTTGTCTCTTTCCCGCAACTTGTGTCGCAATATAAAATATTCCATGGACTCGACATGCCTCTCAGCAAATAGCTTGGGGTGTCTACTTTCCAAAATGGGGTCATTTGGGGGGGTTTTGAACTGTCCTGGCATTTTATGCACAACATTTAGAAGCTTATGTCACACATCACCCACTCTTCTAACCACTTGAAGACAAAGCCCTTTCTGACACTTATTTTTTACATGAAAAAGTTTTTTTTTTTTTGCAAGAAAATTACTTTGAACCCCCAAACATTATATATTTTTTTAAAGCAAATGCCCTACAGATTAAAATGGTGGGTGTTTCATTTTTTTTTTTCACACAGTATTTGCGCAGCGATTTTTCAAACGCATTTTTTGGGGAAAAAACACACTTTTTTAAATTTTAATGCACTAAAACACACTATATTGCCCAAATGTTTGATGAAATAAAAAAGATGATCTTAGACCGAGTACATGGATACCAAACATGACATGCTTTACAATTGCGCACAAACGTGCAGTGGCAACAAAATAAATACATTTTTAAAAGCCTTTAAAAGCCTTTACAGGTTACCACTTTAGATCTACAGAGGAGGTCTACTGCAAAAATTACTGCCCTCGATCTGACCTTCGCGGCGATACCTCACATGCATGGTGCAATTGCTGTTTACGTTTGACGACAGACCGCCGCTTGCGTTCGCCTTAGCGCAAGAGCAGGGGGCGACAGGGGTGCTTTTTTTTTTTTTTTTTTTTTCTTTATTATTTTTTTGCTTTTTTATCTTATTTTTAAACTGTTCCTTTCATTTTTTTTTTTTTTAAATCATTTTTATTGTTATCTCGGGGAATGTAAATATCCCCTATGATAGCAATAGGTAGTGACAGGTACTCTTTTTTGAAAAAATTGGGGTCTATTAGACCCTAGATCTCTCCTCTGCCCTCAAAGCATCTGACCACACCAAGATCGGTGTGATAAAATGCTTCCCCAATTTCCCAATGGCGCTATTTACATCCGGCGAAATCTAAGTCATAAAATGCTCGTAGCTTCCGGTTTCTTAGGCCATAGAGATGTTTGGAGCCACTCTTGTCTCTGATCAGCTCTATGGTCAGCTGGCTGAATCACCGGCTGCATTCTCAGGTTCCCTGTTGAGACAGGAGAGCCAGAGAAAAACACGGAAGACGGTGGGGGGGGGGGCATTCCCTCCCACGGCTTGTAAAGGCAGTCTAGAGGCTAATTAGCCGCTAGGATTGCTTTTACATGAAAGCCGACCGCTGGCTGAAAAGAATGATACCAAGATGATACCTAAACCTGCAGGCATCATTCTGGTATAACCACTCAAAGTTGTGAATGGCGTACCTGAAGACAAAAAAATGGTTAACAATAAAGCACAGTAAACAATAAAGTATAAATAATTACATACCTGAAAAACAAACATGATAAAACATAATAACAATAACAATAACAATAACAATAAAACACTGCAGAATAGAATACAGTAAAAAAAGAGCAGAACAATAGAGAGAGAGAATAGAGAGAGAGAACAATAAAACGACAACTATTTTTTTTTATTTTATATATATTTTTTTTTTTTTTACACTTTTTTTGTAACTAACTTTTATAACTGTAACCGGTTCCAGGTTCGGGTCTCTCAAAATGCGATGGCATCTTGGGAGACCCTGTGAAAGTGTGCCTAGTCTGTGCAATGCTGTACCCTACGCTAATACTCAACTAGTGTATGGTAGCGTTCAAAACATTCACCAATGCAAAGACCAGGATTGTCAGGACAGGAGGGACAATAATAGCGGGTGTCACGCCTATATCCGCGTTTGCTGCAGACACAACATCTTTTTGGGGGGGGTTCGTTGGGTAGGGGTACTCGGGAGCACATAAAAATGCCTCTCATGCAGCCGACTGCATTTCGTTGGGGGATGTGAATGGGGGAAGTACGGGCGCTGCAGAAGTGGTGGGTTCCCAATTAGGATTGGCGAATGCAGCAGGAAGGGCACTATGGGCACGACGGGCCTGTGTTTGTCTTTTTGGTGGCAGCGGGACACTACTTGTGCTTGTCACCTCACCAGCTTGAACTGCACTTATGGGACTCGCCACGTCACCAAGTGTTACTGCAGTGCTGGTTTGACTACGACCGGGGTGTACTAGGCCGCTGGTGCTTGCCAGTTCAATAAAAAGCTTCCAAAAAAACTGTTAGCGATCGCAGGGATCAGGCCTGACTCTGCGAACGCTGCAGTTATGCGTTTAGTGTTTTGTAAGTGACAGTGATCGATCGATACTGCACTTGGGTGGGCTGGGCTGGGCCGGGCGGAGGGGCAAAACGCAGGTGCTAGCAGGTATCTGGGTTGATCCCGCTAACACTGCGTTTTTGGGAACCCTAAACTGCTGGGGACGCTAGTATAGATCTGATCTGATCGGATCAGATATTGATCCGTTCAGATACTATACCACTAAAGGAGGCGTATGCTGCGTGCGTGGGTGTTAGTGGTACTGGCGCTAACCTGACGCTGCCTGGGGCCGGTGCTTGCTAGTTCACCAAAATGCTACCAAAAAAACTGTTAGCGATCGCAGGGATCAGGCCTGACTCTGCGAACGCTGCAGTTATGCGTTTAGTGCCTTGTAAGTGTCAGTGATCGATCGATACTGCACTTGGGTGGGCTGGGCTGGGCCGGGCGGAGGGGCACAACGCAGGTGCTAGCAGGTATCTGGGCTGATCCCGCTAACACTGCGTTTTTGGGAACCCTAAACTGCTGGGGACGCTAGTATAGATCTGATCGGATCAGATATTGATCCGATCAGATACTATACCACTAAGGGAGGTGTACGGTGCGTGCGTGGGTGTTAGCGGTACTGGCGCTAACCTGACGCTGCCTGGTGCTTGCTTGCCAGTTCACCAAAATGCTACCAAAAAAACTGTTAGCGATCGCAGGGATCAGGCCTGACTCTGCGAACGCTGCAGTTATGCGTTTAGTGTTTTGTAAGTGACAGTGATCGATCGATACTGCACTTGGGTGGGCTGGGCGGAGGGGCAAAACGCAGGTGCTAGCGGGTATCTGGGCTGATCCCGCTAACACTGTGTTTTTGGGAACCCTAAACTGCTGGGGACGCTAGTATAGATCTGATCAGATCAGATATTGATCCGTTCAGATACTATACCACTAAGGGAGGCGCATGCTGCGTGCGTGGGTGTTAGCGGTACTGGCGCTAATCTGACGCTGCCTGGGGCGACGCATATCACCGCCAGGCGATCAGGGGGCTAAACCTTTATTAGGTAATAAACGGCGGGTGCCCTGACACTATAAAAAATAAACGAACTAACCTGCGTCACCCGTAACGGTTATACGGTGATCAGTGGTGAAAGGGTTAACTAGGGGGCAATCAAGGGGTTAAAACATTTATTAGATAGTATATGGGGGTCCCTGTCACTATAAAACGCTGACGGCGAACCTAAATATTTACCTCACTAACTAGCGTCACCAGCGACACTAATACAGCGATCAGAAAAATGATCGCTTAGCGACACTGGTGACAGGGGGTGATCAAGGGGTTAAAACTTTATTAGGGGGGGTTAGGGGGGTACCCTAGACCTAAAGGGGGGTAATACTCACTGTCCCAACACTGTAACTGTCACAAACTGACACTATGCAGTAATCAGAAAAAAAAAAAAAAAAAAACCTGCTGGTGTCAGTTTGTGACGGGGGGGGGGGGGGGGTGATTGGGGGGGGATCGGGGGGCGATCGGGGGGGGGATCGGGGTGTTTTGTATGCCTGGCATGTTCTACTGTGTGTGTGTGTGTTGTGCACTCACATTGATGTCTTCTCCCCTCGGCGCTGGAACGGAAACTACCGAGCCGAGGGGAGATGACATCATTTCCTTTGCTGCTGTTTAGCATACAGCAGCAAAGGAGTGTTCCCATTGGCCGGCGGCGATCGCGAGGGGGGGGCCACGAACGGATGGCCTCCCCCTCATCTCGGATCGCCGGGGAACAGAACGGGACCGCTTCGGGCACCGGGGGGGGGTCCGATCGGACCCCCCACCCGCGAGAGGCAAATCACGTACATGTACGTGATTTTGCCTGCCCGTGCCGCCTTGCCGACGTAAATCGGCGTTAGGCGGTCCTTAAGTGGTTAAGGCTTACCTGTAGGTGCTGGAAATATCTAGGAGCTATTTACAAAAAAGCTGTGCGCCGATGACTACGGTGCATGCGCACTTTAGAAAGGGCACATCATGTAGTTTCTTATGGGGGTCATGCCGTGACTGGCGGCTCCCGCGCGCATGTGCAGGAGTGACGTCACGCGACTCCGGCCAGTCACAGAGGCAGAGTTCGCGGCCCCGGAAGGAAGAAGGGTGAAGATGGACGCTCCCTGCTAGTGGGGATAGCGGTGACATCGCAGGCTTCGGTTTCAGGTGAGTGACACATAATGGGCTACTATGCGATGCATAGTAGCCCATTATGCTTTACCTTTGCAGGGAAATAAAGAGGAAATAAAAACCACCAGGGTTTACTTCCTCTTTAACCCTGCATTCTGAGCCTAACACACCTCTTAAGCTTGCATTCCTGAACCCCACATTCTTAGTACAATGCACTCCTGAACCCTGCATTCTGAGCACAATGCACTCCTAAACCCTGCATTCTGAGCGCAATGCACTCCTGAACCCTGCATTCTGAGAGCAATGCACTCCTGAACCCTGCATTCTGAGAGCAATGCACTCCTGAACCCTGCATTCTGAGAGCAACACACTCCTTAGCCCTGTATTCTGAGCCTAACCTACTCCTTAACCCTGCTATGTGAGCCTAACATTAAGATGGACCTATTATCCTTTTTTAATTCCATATATTAATTGTCAAGTTTTTTCACTTCACTGCTTTTTTTTATTTCATTGCTATTTGAGCGCTACACTATTGTTTTTAGACTGTATAAACTAGATCCCCCTAAACACTGATGGAACCCCTGATGTAAGCACCTGCGCCAAAAAGGGACCTATAATCCATAGATGTTATGAGACCCAATCATCACCAGAAGACCTGTATATGGTAACACTGCACCTTAAAGCCACAATGGGTGAATGCAGTGTATAGCCATTATACAGATGATCCTGAGGGGAACACCGTAGCTACATGGTAGGTAACATCACTGACAAAAAAGTAAGTGCAGTTCATTTAAAGTCATCAGGCATAAAGAATCCACTGGTGAGGCTCAGATGCAAGCATAAATCACTGTAGGTTCTTACAGTCTATAGGTACAAAGTAAACCTGGGCCACTCCAAGAATTACATGATTCACCGCCAGAAGCATAAAGCACAATGTACATGAGACAAAAGGACAAAACCAAACAGGCAGAACAAAAGTGAATACACTGTATTGCAGAAAGACAGCTAGTGGTGACTCCCTTATGCTGTAGCTGGCGTGGCCAGTGCTATACTCGTGTCCAAGCTGCTGTGGGTAACGTACTGCATTACCAATAAAGCCAGTCTACCTGTGCTAGGGGTCAAGGTTACTGACAGTACCGCTGTAGCTGTCTTACGGTTCCGATGTGTAACACAATCTCCAAGCATCCAGGCTCTTAAAGTGAAGGAAATTAGAAGCTGATTGGTTTACTATGCACAGCTGTACAATATTATGTGTTCACCAGTTTTAGTAAATCTCCCCCAGTGTGTCTAGGCATTATACATCTCATCACAAAAAGGACCCTACAAGTATTAAAAATGCAGAAATTCATACATTTACGGGGGAGCAATGAGAAAAGGGAAAACTTCCAGTTAGAGACCCGCTGGATTTATAAAATGAAAACCTATTACCCGTCGCAATGTCAATTGGGATCTGAATTGCTACATATATAGCTGATTCTCATTTTATTAATTTTATACACTTTATTTCATATCTTATTTTTATTTATTTAGTTGATGTTCAATTTCATTTAAAATCATAATATGTGGGGGTGGAGTTCAATAAAAGTACAGCCCTTTGGAGATATCATCCCTATTGTAAGAATACATAAACCATAGATAGTATATATGTATATATCTAGGGTATAATGTAGACAAATAAGAGAAAGTAAATATTAAAAACACTTTGTTCAAAATGTAAATATTAAAAAGGACATAAAACCATGAATGTATATTTAACCATCCGAGATTACTGTTTGTGTGGTCTAGAGATAACGCTCAGTGGTTAATGTGTTGCGCGGAAAATTCGATTAACCAGGACCTCGGATCTCCACATAGAGGTACTATAACAATATATAAAAATGTTATCTCTCAGTGCTTTTATATGTCATATGTTACAACCAGTATATATCATAGAAAACTATACAATCAAAACAATAAACACTACATTCATATTCTACCCAATCTGTCCTCAAAGACTTTGAAGTCTTTGAGGATGAAACGCGTTGGTTCCATTTGCTACCCTAGCCACTGTTTTACTGCGCTTTTTAGTTCAATTGAACCTAGTTTTTACTGCCCAATTTTTATTGAATGTTGGATACATTTTTTTATCTCAATAAATGCTTTATCCTTGCTGGATTTACAGCATGTGGAGGCTCTCTCTTTTCTTCCTTTACATCATGTGTACTGCCTCTGCTTGAGCGAAACCCGGTTAACGATCACAGCCAGCCGTAGGACAGCGAATCAAGACAGCTGTAAGTCCAAGTTCAGTCCATCCTCTTCGGTGACGAGTAAATCATGGGGCTCCTTTTCGGTTAAGAACATCTGATTAATCGGGATTGGATCCATTCTCACCGCTTGGTGGTACAAAGCGCATTTGACTCACCACTGATGGCTGAGTCCACCAATTCTGGTAAGGGTATTTCATCTTTCATCTTTCTTGTCCATTTGCTACCCTAGCCACTGTTTTACTGCGCTTTTTAGTTCAATTGAACCTAGTTTTTACTGCCCAATTTTTATTGAATGTTGGATACATTTTTTTATCTCAATAAATGCTTTATCCTTGCTGGATTTACAGCATGTGGAGGCTCTCTCTTTTCTTCCTTTACATCATGTGTACTGCCTCTGCTTGAGCGAAACCCGGTTAACGATCACAGCCAGCCATAGGACAGCGAATCAAGACAGCTGTAAGTCCAAGTTCAGTCCATCCTCTTCGGTGACGAGTAAATCTTGGGGCTCCCTTTCGGTTGAGAACATCTGATTAATCGGGATTGGATCCATTCTCACCGCTTGGTGGTACAAAGCGCATTTGACTCACCACTGATGGCTGAGTCCACCAATTCTGGTAAGGGTATTTCATCTTTCTTTACTTGAAGTCTTTTCGATGAGAAGATAGCACCCTATATGCCAGCGCACTTCCAAAGGTCTTTGAGAAGTTTACAAGATTGGAAATATCACCAACATCATGGCTTCATTTCTATGAATTCTTACCCTGTTTATTGACATGGACTCTAGATGCTTAACATCATATTTACATGTCAACATTTGCTTATGGTTTGGACATACATTATCTTGACTGATTAAGCACGGGGTCTTGTCAGTTTTATTTATCCATATACTTCTCTTTATTTATGGTGTTGTATTTTCCAGGATCATTCACTCTGGGGGGAGATGCTGATTTCCTCATTTCTTTGCCGGTTTTTACACCATCACTATAACATTTCTTGTGAATCACTGATTTGTTTATATATTTTTTATTTGGATCGATATATAGGTTACAGCTATCGCTGTAGCTTTAATGGTTTACAGTTACTCAAATTGATATATGCTCAAAAGTTTGCATACCCTGGCAGAAATTGTGAAATTTTGGCATCAATATTGAAAATATGACTAATCATGCCGAAAAACTGTCTTTTATTTAAGGATGGCAATCACACAAAGCCATTTATTATCACATTTTTTTTGATCCTTTTTAAATCATAACAGAAATTGCCCAAATGGCCCTGATTAAAAGTTTACATACCCTGGAATGTTTGGCCTTGGTACAGACACAGAAGGTGGCACACAAAGGTTAAAATGTCCACGTCCTACTGGCTGCCGCCAGGGTACTCAGTCCGCTAGGATCAAACGCCATGTTCTACTTGGCTGCAGCAGTGTCAGACTTCTACATTCCAGCATCAGAGATGCCAGAACATGAAATCCAGTCATCTAGGATGTTATGATGGATCCACGCCGCCCCATGCCAGGAAGCCGTTTCTGTGGTTGTGTCAGTCTGCTTATATAGAGTTTGCTATCTGGTAAGCAGGATTTTTATGTGGTTTGCCGCACTTTGGATATCCCTTTCCATTATCATCCGGTGGATAGTTATATGCTCAGTTGTTTTTTAACATCTGGTAAGCGGCTTTTTTGTAAGGTATATGCACTAGTTCTCCTAATGGAGATTATTTACTTTATTGCATGAATGTCACCCATGTAACGACCCTATGTGTGCCTATAGGCACTAGGTGGTCTTATGATTTTTTATGATTTTGTCACTGGTGGAGTGTCACACTCTTTTTCTTTTCTTCTGGTACTCAATCTGTGTTAGTATTACGCTATGTTATTTAAAAAAAAATTTTTGGGTAAAATCTCCGTGGATCCAATTCAGTTTACAAGTGCGATTCGTCCAGTGCATACCGGGATTGGTTCCCTAAAGGCCCAGGCTGGGTTTAAAGCCACCTGCTCGACTTGGCTTGCTATTTGGTAAGCATTTCATCTAACAGAAAATTAGTTTCACCTGAACCTCTACTATCAGCAATTGGACTATTGAGGATTTTTTGTATTCACATTTTTTGGCTGTTGGACATTCTTTCACAAGGAATATATTCATTTTTTATTAAGTCCCTTTTTTTCAATCAATTTTTTGTATTTTTTTTAGTATATCTTTAATGCGCGGCTTTTTCATTTTTATTTTGTTATTGGTGTGCCCCACTTATAGCCGCAGCTTCACTTACTGATTTCTAGCGCAGTTTTTTTCTTTTTTTCTATTTTTTCAAAGGTTAAAATGGCATTTAAAGGTAAATTTCCCATGTCTTTTTAAATCACAACTATGCCCCGTACACTTGATGGGAAAATGTTTGATAGGAGATTGTTGTCGGAAATTTCGACCATGTGTAGCCTCCACCAGACATTTTCCATCGTAATTTCCGTCACATAAAATTTGAGAGCTGGTTCTCAAATTTTCCAACAACAAAATCCGTTGTCTGAAATTCCGATCGTGTGTACACAATTCCGACACACAAAGTTCCACGCATGCTCGGAATCAAGCAGAAGAGCAGCACTGGCTATTGAACTTCATTCTTCTCGGCTCTTCGTATGTTTTGTACGTCACCACATTCTTGACGTTCAGAATTTCCAACCAACTTTGTGTGACCGTGTGTATGCAAGACAAGTTTGAGCCAACATCCGTCGGAAAAAAAAACATGGATTTTGTGGTCGGAAAATCCTATCGTGTGCACAGGGCATAAGTGTCCGTGTATAAATAGTCAATGAGTTTGTTAGCTCTCACATGGATGCCCTAAGCAGGCTAGACACTGAGCAATGAGGAGGTAGAAAAGAACAGTCAAAAGACCTGCGTAACAAGGTAATGAAACTTTAAAAAGATGAAAAAGGATATAAAACCAAAACCTTGAATATGCCAGTCAGTACTGTTTAATCACGTATTAAGAAGTGGAAAATTAGGGGCTCTTTTGATACCAAGCCAAGGTCAGGTAGACCAAGAAAGATTGCAGCCTTAATTGGCGGAAGAATTGCTCAGGATACAAAGAAAAACCCACAGGTAACCGCAGGAGAAATACAGGCTGCTCTCCAAAAAGACGGTGTGGTTGTTTTTATGGAGCACAATGCCACGATACTTGAACAAAAAGAGCTGCAAGGTTGAGCAGCTTTTCCATCTTTGTAAAGTTTCATTACTTTGTTATACAGGTCTTTTGACTGTTCTTTTCTACCTCCTCATGGCTTAGTGTCTAGCCTGCTTAATGCATCCATGTGAGAGCTGACAAACAGATTGACTATTTATACACAGACACTAATTGTGATTTAACCACTTCCGGACCGCCGCATGCCGATATATGCGTCCTAACTTTGAAGAGGAATATCGTTGTTATGGCAGCAGCTAGCTGCCATAACCCCGGTATCCTCTTCTTCGGTTGGCGGTCCAGTTTCCGATAATGGTGGTCTCTGCAGCCGATTCACCGCGAGATAACTTCTATCAGCGGCGGGAGAGGGCCCCCCCACCACAGTCCGGTGCCCCCCGCCACTTACCTGAGCCATCGGCAGCAGCGGAGGCGATCGCATCCTCTTCCTTGCTGGGTATGGAGACAGGTGAGGGGAAGATGGCCCCCATCTCCATATCATTGTAGGGCGGAAGCAATGTCAAAACGTCACTTTCATCCATAGCTTTTAAAGGGCCATTTTTTTAAAAAATATTTTTAAATGACAATTTTTTTTATTGCATTTTAGTGTAAATATGAGATCTGAGTTATTTTTGACCCCAGATCTCATATTTAAAAGGTCCTGTCATGTTTTTTTTCTATTACAAGGGATGTTTACAAGCGTGACATGAAGCGTGACATGTTTGGTATCAATTTACTCAGCGTAACATTATCTTTCACAATATAAAAAAAATTGGGCTAACTTTACTGTTGTCTTATTTTTTAATTAACAAAATGTGTAATTTTTCCAAAAAAAGTGCGCTTGTAGGACCGCTGTGCAAATATGGTGTGACAGAAAGTATTGCAACGACCGCCATTTTATCTTCTAGGGTGTTAGAAAAAAAATGTTTGGGGGTTCTAAGTAATTTTCTAGCAAAAAAACTTTAACATAAACAACAAATCTCAAAAAGAGGCTTAGTCCTTAAGTGGTTAAAAAAGCCACAAATGTGGGAAATTAACCTTTAATTGCCATTTTAACCTGTGTGTGCCACCTTCTGTGTCTGTACCAAGGCCAAACATTCCATGTAAACTTTTTATCAGGGCCATTGGGTGATTTATGTTATCATGATTTAAAAAGGATCCAAAAGCAATGTGATAATAAATGGCTTCATGTGATTGCTATACTTAACTACTTCAATACCGGGTTATAGTCATATGACGTCTGCAGATGGGATCTCCCATCCTGGGCGGGCATCATATGACATCCTCGGCTTCTCGCCGCAGTTTGGTGATCGTGCATGAGGTGTGTCCCTCGGACACAGCCCATCCCAGATCCGTGTAAAGAGCCAATAAAAAATGGCTCTTTACCATGTGACCGGCTGTGTCCAATCACAGCCGGTCACATGTACTGTCTACATGCACGGCGCTCTTGCACGCGCCCTAGGGCTAGTGCAGAGTGGCGATCGGGGACGAGGCTTGTCATCCTGACACAGCCCAACCCTGATCGCAGTAAAGAGCGGTCATAGAATGTCAACAAACTGCGGTAACGAGATGTTACCGGGTCCTCCTCCTCACACACCGATCGTGTGTGATAAGGAGATTGCGGTAACATCTCATTACCGCTTAGTGTACACCAACCACACAAATTCCCCCCCTAATAAAGAGGACCTGTCACCAGCTATCAAAGTACTTGTCACCAGCCATCTAAGTACCTGTCACCACCCATCAAGGTACCTGTCATCACCCATCAAATTACCTATCACCACCCATCAAAGTACCCGAGTACCTGTCACAGCCCATCTGAGTATCTGAGTACCTGTCACAGTCCATCTGAGTACCTGAGTACCTGTCACAGTTCATCTGAGTACATGAGTACCTGAGCACCTGTCACAGCCCATCTGAGTATCTGTCACAGTTCATCTGAGTACCTGTCACAGTCCATCTGAGTACCTGAGTACCTGTCACAGCCCATCTGAGTACCTGAGTACCTGTCACAGCCCATCTGAGTACCTGTCACCACCCATCAGAGTACCCAAGTACTAGTCACCAGCCCATCAGAGTACCCGAGTACCTATCTGTAGCCCATCAGAGTACCCGAGTACCTGTCACCAGGCCATCAGAGTACCCGAGTACCTGTCACCAGGCCATCAGAGTATCCGAGTGCCTGTCACCAGGCCATCAGAGTACCCGAGTACCTGTCTCCAGCCCATCGGAGTACCCGTACCTGTCACCATCCCATCAGAGTACCCGAGTACCTATCTGCTGTCCATGCCTCATAGAATATATGCTGGGGTTTTTGCTTTCCAAAATGGGGTCATTTTTCCATTGTCCTGGTGCTGCAGGACTTTCAAAATTGTGATAGGTAGGAATGAAATGAGATGTGTAATTTATGCTCCTAGAACGCAGGAAGGTACTACTTCAATGTTGGGCCTCTGATGTGGCCAGGCTTTAAAAAAGTCCCACACATGTGGTATCGCCATACTCGGGAGGAGTAGCAGAATGTATTTTGGGGTGTAATTGGAAGTATGCCTATGCTGTGTGTGAGAAATAACTTGTTATTATGACAATTTTGTGAAAAAAAAAATCTTCATTTTCCCAGGAATTGTGGGAAAAAATTACAACTTCAAAAAACTCACCATGCCTCTTTCTAAAAACCTTTGACTGTCTACTTTCCAAAAAGGGGTCATTTGGGGGGTATTTGCACTTTCCTGTCATTTCAGAGCCTCAAGAAATGAGAGGCCATCAGTGCATCAGGTGTGATCAGATGTGATCAATTTTCAATGATTTGCACCATAGCTTGTAGACTCTATAACTTTCACAGAGACTAAATAATATCCACTTTTTTGGGTTACTTTTACCAAAGAGATGTAGCAGTATCAATTCTGGCCCAAATTTATGAACAAAAATGACTTATTTGCAAAATTTTTGCTTTTTTTCACTTATGTCGCAAAAAATAAAAAACCCAGTGGTGCTTAAATACCACCAAAAGAAAGCTCTATTTGTATGAAAAAAATTACAAAAAATTTGTTTGGGTACAGTGTTGCATGACTGAGTAATTGGCATTCAAAGTGTGAGAGCGGTGAAAGCTAAAATTGGTCTGGGAAGGAAGGGTGTATAAATTCCCTGTATTCAAGTGGTTAAATAAAAGACAGTTTTTTGGCACGATCAGTCATATTTTCAATATTAATGCCAAAATTTCACAATTTCTGCCGGGGTATGCAAACTTTTGAGCACAACTGTATATATATATATATATATATATATATATATATATATATATATATATATATATATGTAATTATAAATCTAGAAAAATTATTTACCTTAAACTGCATCCATAAAAAAGAGAAACCTTTTGTGGATGCAGTTTAAGGTGAAGAATTTTTCTAGATTTATAATTAAATATATACAGTATATGACAGAAAAGCTCTTTTTCCCCTCTCTTCCCATCCTTCTATTTGTCCAGATTGGGTAGAATATGAATGTAGTGTTCCATGTATTGATTGCATAGTTTATTATGGTATATACTTGTAACATATGACATATAAATTCACTGAGAGATAACATTTTTGTATATTGTCATAGTACTTCTATCCTCATGAAGTGAGTTTCCCGCGAAAAAGGTTGACCGCTGAAAGTTGAAGAACAGTGATCTTGCATGGTTAAATATACATTCATGGTTTTATGTCCTTTTTAATATTTACATTTTGAACAAAGTGTTATTGAATAAAGTAACTTTCTTTTGTTTGTCTACATTATACCCTGTTCTATTTCATTTAGTTTTATTTATTGATTTAGTTGTATTGTAACATATATTGACAAACAAAGAAAACATTCCCCACATCTCATCAATATCTCATGCACACGTTCCTATTTTATTTCTCCAACTGGTGGTTGTCTATTGCAGTATGAATTTTGGCCACTAGATGGAGATGGGTGATACTAGTGATGAGTACATGATTTTATTAAGGTTTTATTGTATTTATTTTGTGCTTAATTTTGCCTTTAGGGTCAAATTCATAGCACCTTGGTATTATTATTGTAAATGGGATAACGAGTGCTAGCAAGTTTGAATGTTTTACACGGTGTGCTGTTTGTATAAAATAATGGAACAACAGCTCCAGGATGAATTCCGCTGCAAGTGATATGAGCAGTTGCACTTCTGGAAACTTGCATTAGAGATCTGGAGGAACGAATTGCAGCACTGAGCATAACTGAAAACCTGAAAGGAGTCTTATGTTCATTGAGTAGATGGTTAAGGGGGATGATGTGGAGGGTGGAAGTCAGATTATCAGGTAGGAAGATTGGTTACTGTAGTTAAAGCGAATGGTAGGGACTCACAGAAAGGAATACCAGTCCTGGGTTTAAGCACACAAATTTTCCAATTTGGGTGATGATGTGGAAGTAGCAAAATCAGAGGTGGCAGCCTTAGATTTCACTGCTACCCTAATAGCTGGGAGAGCAGCCCATCTAGTAGAGGTGGTGAGAATAGTGCAGGAAGGCCTAGACAGTTGGTGGTAATAGGGGATTCTATAATCAGAAGGACTGATAGACGATTTTGTTACCAGGATCACCTCAACTCTGGTGCCAGGGTTTGGTATGTGGTGGACTGGGTGGATAAATTACTGAGAGGGGCTGGGAATGACCCAGCTGTCTTGGTTCTTAAGAATCAATGTAAAGAACAAGGCTGCAAGTTAAAGGGAAGGACCTCTATGGTGATACATCCTTGCCGCTCTTACAGTAAAGAACCCTCTACGCAGTTTAAGGTCAAACCTCTTTTCTTATAATTTTAATGAGCAGCCATATGTCTTATTAAACTCCCTTCCGCGGAAAAGTTTTATCCCAATTGTGGGGTCACCAGTAGGGATGAGCTATCTGTTCGGGTCGAACATGAGTTCGACTCGAACATTGGCTGTTCACCCGTTCGTCGAAAACCGAACATTATGGGCCGTTCGCGCCAAATTCGAGCGGCGCGTAACGGCCCATAATGCAGTGCGGGAGCGCAGTGCATTGCCTTATGATGATTGGCCAGAGCATGCACCATGACCTGCATGCTTTGGCCAATCACAGCGCCCTCAGCTAAGAGAGCCACAATTGGTCAAAGGCATGGTGCCTTTTGCCAATCATGGCTCAGGGGGACTAAGTCCATGCCCCACACTATAAAAGGCCGCCTGCACATCGGCCTCGTGTAGTGTCATTGGCATGGATGGAGAGAGAGTGTCATTTGGATTGAGCAGGCAGACAGTCTCGTATATATATATATCCAATGTATCCAGTTTAGCTAGATCTGACTGCAGTCCGTTCCTGGTGTACTGTTTCTAATATACTTCAGGCAGGCAGGTGATTCAGTTATATACCAATATGGGTATTCTGAATACTGCACCGCCCTTTATTCAAAAATACCTCCACTGCGCCACTAAATGAAGTGTAACTAGATACAAATGTGATTAAGTGAATAATCTCCTAAATAATAATATATAAAGAGAGCTGCCCCTTTAAGTAATTACAAATAAATATTATTTAATCTCATATATCTGTTTACCCATACGATCCTTCTTCCAGATATAAAAGAAAAAATAAGAGGCGCTCACACCCCCCAAGTGATAAAAATTAAGTGAACTACAACTTTACTAAATATTACAAACTGAAATCTGGTTCGTACATTAACACGTGAACCTAATCACATCCACAGTGCTTGCACACCCAATCTATAACCATTCACAAATTATTTCACCATGTGTTAAAGGTGGAAAAATCTGTACCATTGGTGTACTATATTAGTTCATATAGTGTAAAAATACCATATAATATAATGTAAATAAAGTCCATGACTGTAAATACAAAAATAAAAATAAAAAATCAGTCCAAAATCATGTGACAAAAAATGTGACAAAAAAAATCTTTGACAAAAAAAATCTTTGATAAATGCTGAAATCTTGATAAGTGTATAACCTCCACGTGTCTTCCACCTCACCACCGTGAAACGTGAATCCACTCCAACAGAAACACACTCACCGATTCCTATTGCCAGCACTCTCATGCACGGCAAAAATCGCTTGTTTGCCACACTCCAGGGTAAACAGGTAAATCGAATATCCCACAGTGTTTGATAAATCGGTCCACATGAAAAATAATTAAAGTGCTCACATAGTGTAAACCAGCATGGCAAGTTTATTAAAACCACTACAATCTTCTAGAAAATCACTCACATTTTAAAAGATTCAAAACAGCAGCAAAAGCAGTGTAGCTCACAGCAACTTCAACAATCAGTGGATGAACTCAAAACACTAATGGTCACGGCGGATCCGAGGTGTGTTAGTGCTTAGACTCACAGTCTCTCCCCCTTCCTCGATAGTACGCCGTGAAATCAAATCACCCTTCCTCCGATGCGGCATTCAGCGTTGCACGTCACATCTCACAGCCACACCCCCGACATGTTTCGTCATAGATTTGACTTATTCATGGGATTGGCTGGATAGGCTGCCACTCATCCCTTATATCTCCTCCTAACTAGCGTCCCATAGACTAATTAGTCCGCATGCACACAGGTGATTCAGTTAGCTGCAGTGTATTTAATATATATATACAGACAGTCTCATATATATATATATATATATCCAGTGATACAGTTTAGCTATATCTTACTGCAGGCCATTCCCGGTGTACTCTTTCTAATATACTTCTGGCAGGCAGGTGATTCAGTTATCTGCAGGTATTTTATATATATATATATATATATATATATATATATATATATATTTACATACAGATAGTCTCATATATACGGTGCCTTGAAAAAGTATTCATACCCCTTGAAATTTTCCACATTTTGTTACAACCAAAAACGTAAATGTATTTTATTGGGATTTTATGTCATAGACCAACACAAAGTGGCACATAATTGTGAAGTAGAAGGAAAATAATGAATGGTTTTCCAAATATTTTACAAATAAATATCTGAAAAGTGTGGCATGCATTTGTATTCAGCCTCCTTTACTCTGATGCCCCTAACTAAAATCTAGTGGAACCAATTGCCTTCAGAAGTTACCTAATTAGTAACTACAGTCCACCTGTGTGTAATTTAATCTCAGTATAAATACAGCTGTTCTGTGAAGCCCTCAAAGGTTTGTTAGAGAACCTTAATGAACAAACAGCATCATGAAGGCCAAGGAACATACCTGACAGGTCAGGGATAAAGTTTTGGAGAAGTTTAAAGCAGGTTTTGTTATAAAAAAAAATTTCCCAAGTTTGAACATCTCAACGAGCACTGTTCAATCCATCATCCGAAAATGGAAAGAGTATGGCACAACTGCAAACCTACCAAGATATGGCCGTCCACCTAAGTTTACAGGCCGGTCAAGGAGAGCATTAATCAGAGAAGCAGCCAAGAGGCCCATGGTAACTCTGGAGGAGCTGCAGAGATCCACAGCTCAGGTGGGAGAATCTGACCACAGGACAACTATTAGTCATGTACTCCACAAATCTGGCCTTTATGGAAGAGTGCCAAGAAGAAAGCCCTTATTGAAAACAAGCCATAAGAAGTCCCGTTTGGAGTTTGCAAGAAGCCATGTGGGGGACACAGCAAACATGTGGAAGAAGGTGCTATGGTCAGATGAGACCAAAATTAAACTTTTTGGTCTAAAAGCAAAACTCTATATGTGGTGGAAAACTAACAGTGCACATCACCCTGAACACACCATCCCCACCGTGAAACATGGTGGTGGAAGCATCATGTTGTGGGGAAGTTTTTCCTTCAGCAGGGACAAGGAAGCTGGTCAGAGTTGATGTGAAGATGGATGGAGCCATATACAGGGCAATATTGGAGGAAAACCTGTTAGAGTCTGCAAAAGACTTGAGATGGGGGGCAGAGGTTCACCTTCCAGCAAGACAATGACCCTAAACATACAGCCAGAGCAACAATGAAATGGTTTAGATCAAAGCATATTCTTGTGTTAGAATGGCCCAGTCAAAGTCCAGATCTAATTCCAATTGAGAATCTGTGGCAAGACTTGAAAATTGCTGTTTACAGACACTGTCCATCCAATCTGACAGAGCTTGAGCTATTTTGCACGGAAAAATGATCAAAAATTTCACTCTCTATTTGTGCAAAGCTGGTAGAGGCATCCCCAAAAAGACTTTCAGCTGTAATTGCAGCGAAAGTTGGTTCTACAAAGTATTGACTCAGGGGGTTGAATACAAATGCACGCCACACTTTTCACATATTTTTTTGTAAAAAATGTTGAAAACCATTTATCATTTTCCTTTCACTTCACAATTATGGGCCACTTTGTTTTGGTCTATCACATAAAATCCCAATAAACTATATTTCCGTTTTTGGTTGTAACATCATAAAATGTGGAAAGTTTCAAGGGGTATGAATATATCCACTGCATACAGTTTAGCTATATCTCACTGCAGGCCATTCCTGGTATACTGTTTCTAATATACTTCAGGCGGTGTACACAGTACCATGCACCCCTAGTGCAGTTGCTACTACTTTTCTGGTGGTGTACACAGTACACAATACATACAGTGCACCCATAGTTGCTATTAGACGTCTGGTGATGTACACAATACTGTGCACCCATAGTGCAGTTGCTACTACTTTTCTGGTGGTGTACACAATGCAGTACACCCATAGTTGTTATTACACTTCTGTTGGTGTACACAGTACCGTGCACCCATAGTGCAGTTGCTACTACTTTTCTGGTGGTGTACACAGTACACAATACATACAGTGCACCCATAGTTGCTATTAGACTTCTGGTGGTGTACACAATACCGTGAAGTTGCTACTACTTTTCTGGTGGTGTACACAGTAAACAATACATACAGTGCACCCATAGTTGCTATTAGACTTCTGGTGGTGTACACAATACCGTGCACCCATAGTGCAGTTGCTAAAACTTTTCTGGTGGTGTACACAGTACACAATACATACAGTGCACCCATAGTTGTAGTTGCTATTAGACTTCTGGTGGTGTACACAATACCGTGCACCCATAGTGCAGTTGCTACTACTTTTCTGGTGGTCTACACAGTACACAATACAGTGTAGTGTGGTGTTGTAAAACAAAATCCCCATCATGCCCGGAAGGCCACCAAGGAGAGGCAGACGCTCACATGCCACTAAAAGAGGGCAAGCAGGCTCTGTGTCACCATCCACAGTGCTGGTCATGGTCATGGTGCATCTTCTGCAGGTGGTCGTGGGGCACGCTTGTCCTTTTTTTCTGCTGCTGGGACAGGGGCAGATAAATTGGGCCTGGTGGTGGTGCCACAACACTGAAACCCCTCATAGATACTCTTGTTGAGCAGTCTTCAAGGGATCCCACATCCATAGAAAAATCAATCAGTTACATCAGCATCAGGTGCTTGATAGCTGCTGCTGATCCAAGACTGATTCATTTTTATGAATGTGAGCCTATCAAGGGAGTCTGTGGACAGGCGCACTCTATGATCCGTTACAAACCCTCCAGCAGCACTGAATGTGCATTCAGAAAGAACGCTGGATGCAGGACAGGCCAGTAGATCAACTGCATATTGAGCAAGTTCTGGCCAGTGGTCCATCCTCAAGACCCAGTAACCCAGTGGATGGTCTGTTGGAAATGTCTCCAAGTCTGCTCTTGCCCCTAGATATTCCTGCACCATGTAATGCAGATGCTGGCGATGGTTGCTTGAACCAATCAGACCTTGGCGCTGAGGACTAAAAAATTGTCTAAAGGCATCGGTCAGCCGGCCACTTTCTCCACTGCTCTTCCTCTGACTGAACGAAGCTGTCATGGTTATGCATTAATCTTTATCTGTCAGCTTACCTCTCCTCCATGTGTTCACCTTTAGAGGCCAGCCACTCTCACCTGGCTACTTAAATATTCTGTCCTCAAAGCATGGCTCCAGCCCCTATCAGGGAACTCTATATTAACCTGTGCACTGCAAGCCTGCCTTGCTGATCAACCTTTGTGTGTTTAGCTTCCGTGTGCATCTTGCTGTGTCTTCCACGTCTGATTCCAATTACCGATCTTGGCTTGTTCTCGACTATCCCTGCCTGCTTGTGACCCTGACCTTTGGTGTGTTCTATGTTTATCCTTGTCTGCTAGTCGCCCCGACCTTTGGCTTATTCCCTTACTATCTCTGTCCTCCTGTAGCCTACTGTGGGCTGGGAGAACCTTGAGGTTGCGACCTGGAGCCAGTTGCAGCCCAGTCTATCCTCACCACTAGAGGCTCCGGTGAACACCTGCTGGCTTAGACTCCATGCCCTGGGGAATCTTATGCTCTAGCCCCTGTGGGATCCGTGTTGGTGTTCCAGCGGACCTGCCTTCCTTAACCACCTAGATTCCTATGCGCAGCAGTCAGCCATAGGGTCCACTACCTTTGTGGTGCACTCCTGACCCCAACGGTGTGCATCTGTCACCTGGCCTCAGGTGACCCGACAGAAGCCTCAGCAACATGTTGTCCAGCACCAGGAAATTGTAACCTCACAGGGTCTGGAAATGCATTGCACAAACCTTTCTTCATGGCCTCCTGAAGATGTTTCATCCTCTGCTCCCTCTGCGAAGGCAGGATGAGTTCTGCAACCTTACCCTTGTAACGTGGATCAAGAAGGGTTACCAGCCAGTAATGATTCCTTCTCTTTGATACCACGAATCCTAGGTTCCTTACGCTGCATGGCCTCCCTGATTCTGCAAAGCCTGCGAAAGTTTGCAGAGGCATTCGATTCTGAGTCCTCTGGGTCACTAAGGATCACATGATCCGTAACAACCTCCTCCCAGTCATGTACAACTCCTTGGGTTTCTGGGGACTGAAAACCATCCCTTGAAGACTGCTGCTGAGTGTAATTCTCCACGTCCATGCTGACACATTCCTCCTCCTCCTCCTCTTCTTCCTGTGTATTTGGCGGGCCTGCAGGAATAATATCTGGATAAAGGGGCCTTGAGAGGTAAGGAAGTCCTCCCCTTCCTCACACTGTTCTGCCTCAAGTGCCCTGTCCATTATTCCATGAAGCATGTGCTCCAACAAGAAGACAAGTGGGACAGTATCACTGATGCATGCATTGTCGTGTCTCACCATCCTCGTGGCCTCATCAAATGGTGACAGGACAGTGCATGCATCCTTGATCAGTAGCCACTGGCGTGGCGAAAAGAAGCCAAGCTCCCCTGACCCTGTCCTGGTGCCATACTCACACAGGTACTCATTGATGGTCCTCTGCTGCGTGTACAGCCACTGCAACATTGCCAACGTTGACTTTCACCCGGTGGACATGTCACAAATGAGGCAGGTTGCATTCCCTTTGAATATCAACCAGCCGAGCACTGGCATTGTATGACCGTTGGAAATGACCACAGACTTTTCTGGCCTGCCTCAGGAGATCTTGTAAGCCTGGGTACCTGCTCAAGAACCGCTGCACCACCAAATTCAGGATGTGTGCCAAACATGGAACATGGGTCATGTGTCCCTCTCGGAGGGCGGAGAGAAGGTTGGTGCCATTGTCGCATACAACAGCGTCAACCACCTCTGAGCCTGCCCCTGCAGAGCTGACAGTATCTCTGCCCCAGTGTGGCTTCTGTCCCCTAACCAGTGTTTTTTTTTTGGCTTTTATAAATAATTTTATTATGTTTTAAATTAAATATATACTTTGTTTATAAACATAAATAAACAGATGCAATTACCCCAACTGGGAGATAGCGCTTTACAAAATAAAATATATACAGTATTGTCGATTAATTATATATTTATAAAAATATACAAGTCTAAATGATAAATGTTGAATTAGAAATATAGCAACATGTCAAAAAATAAATTATACATCATTTTCTTGCATAAATTTACATTATTTAACTCCACCAGGGAGTTAATTAATTTATCCTATGCATATCTTTCATATGGTATATAATATATGTTTAAAATATTTTAAAGTATAAAAAAATTGCAAATAAATATTTCTATTTATATTTTTATTTATATATATATTTATATATCTATCCCCCACCCATAGTTTTTTGCTGGCAGCCTACAGTGGAATGACCTGTGGGCATCAGACCACCAAGTGATGATGTCACTGCTACTTTTACAAGGCAATATCTAGTATATACTAATATATATATATATATATATATATATATATATATATATATATATATATATATATATATATACACATATATATATGATTTTATTTGAGTGTTCTCTTTTAGCTTCCCAACTTCAGCTTTATATAAAAATAGTAGTTTACGCTGGAATACAGTACACATTAAATAGTAGTAATAAGGAGTGACAAGCAAATCTCTTATTTGGGGGAGCATTTTCATTAAGTGATTATAGATTTTGATCACTGCTGGGTCACATCATGGCTGGGTTTATGAAGGTAAAAATGTTGAGAAAGACCAGCAGTGGTTAGATTTAGAGGACTCTTTTATACAGTAAAAGGACCAAAGTAGTCTATCTATGGCTATGGTGTCTATTAGCAACACCAGAGACCTGTCCCTCCACTACATAGATCTATTTATTTATACAGTTATATGACTGTATAACTATTTATTTTTTGTTTGAATGGGCAGGTCCATCATTGGCTGCTCGTTGCTTATTAAATGGTCGCAAAGAATCATCTTAATTGGTGGACAAATAGGTTAGACCCTCATGAGCTGATGAAAGAGAATAATTTTCCTTAGTCTGAAAAAAATGGAAGTAGAGAATCCTCTTCTTTGACTGGATGAGTAAGATATATCAATAATTATTTAATGAGAAGAAAATCTCCTTCGGTCAGATAAGTTGTCATGGCAATTACAGGTTGACTAATAACTAGTAGTAAAATATACTTCTTATCTGAATGTAGCACCCTCTTGGGTAGGTGCTAGAGTATAGTTTTTGGGTTTCCCTGCTTAACAGGGGGACTATTAGGTAAATTTAGGTGCTCTTTGCCTACCAGGGAGAAGTGATACATTGATAGAGTCTGCTCAGTGTGCTCAGATGCTGCTCGTGTTGTCTGCTGTTTCACACTGGTTCAATAATGGGGCATATTGGACAGTGGGAGGAAACCTGACAAATGGGAGCATAGGCGTAGTTATTGGATAATGAGCGGAAGAGTTTGCGGGTGGTCGTGTGAAAATACCCAAGTGTCTGGCTTCAGGATAATCAGAGGGAGACCCAGGGAAGACTATACTCAGCAACCCCCACGGAGGCAGTGCTACATAAACGAGCAGGCATGCTTAGTACTCTTTACTGACAGAAAAGCCTTTGATGAGTAGTCATGTCAATCAACGGATAAGGATGTAAAATCCTGTTCACTGCTGGACTAGTGGATATGGCAACACTTGAATGATAGACCTGTCTCTTCTGTGTATGAATGATTGACATGCTTGTTGTTGATTACCATCAAAAAAAAATCATCACCAGTTGGATGTGGAGGATTGCTTATCACAGAGATAGGGGAAAATCTGCCTAAATGAGTGGTAACGTCTATGGTTGTCAATGGCTTGGTGTTAGGTACCTGGTAGTAGAGCCTGACTTGTAGGAGAAGACCTCTCATACAACGCTGGTTCAGGAGCCACTGGAGTGGGCACAGTGGTCTCCTGAGCGCAGTGGGGTAGGAGTGCCCGTTGAAGTAGAGACTCTGATGCTGAAGTGAGGTGGAGATCCCTCCAGGGATGGCTGGACTGCAGGTCAGGTGGTAACTGGAAGCAGCAGGCTGGAACACTGGAGATGCAGAGATCACTGGAGCTGGAGCTGAAGGTGCAACAGCAAGAACAAACAGCAGGCACAAACAAGGTCAGACAGTCCGGGTCAGCAGGTAGATGAGACAGGCAATAACGGCAGGCAGAGGCAGAGTTGGTAGGCAAGCAGAGGTTGGAAACGGTATCAGGTAGAAGCAGCGGAATAGTCAGGCAGGTCGGGTCGGATTGGAGCAGGACGGATGGTCAGACAAGCCGGGTCAAATCAGGTAACAATCAATCAGGTGCAGGTTAACAGGAATCACAGAGCTGAGACGAAGCAGCAATGCACCCATGGAACAGGGGAACAATTATGCGCTCTTTGGCGCCAAAATGGCGCTAACGCGGACGCGCGCGCCCACGCGCGCCTGAGCGCCGCGCTGATGCCTGGAAACAGTAGAAGTTTGTTGCAGTGTTTGCACAGGGGCGCGCCGGCGCATAGGCGCATGCAAACGCCCAGGTCTGGCGCTGGTAGATCCCTGACATTTGGCTTGTGTAGATGCTAAACAATGGCTGGTAAAAACAAGACATTTCTTTTTCTGAGATGTTGAAATGTTCACTTTAGCATTAACTGAAGAACATTTTCTTTGGCTGGATGAAAAGGCTTTTTAACTTTGGTCATTGGTAGCATGCATATATGCATAACTGGCCACATGTATAAAATCCTCATTTGAAGCGGTAAGCGTCATCTTCTCGTGGTGGGTAGAAAAGTCCAATTTAAGGCAACATGTGAACAAACACATTCCTCTTTGACAGTCATTAGAGTAAGTTCCTTGCACCTTGTGAGCAGAAATGCAGGGAGACAGCAGGACACATCCTTGAGTTGATTATTTGGATTGGTAGCATGATCAGTTGTAGTAATAATTTTTTTTTATTGAAAAAATATTTACCATTACAAAGACAAAGAAGATTGCCAGTAGAAAAAGGAGGGTAACAACATCCCTCTATACATTACAACACATCTTCTACTTCTTAAAACAATACATCTATGTTCAAATAAGATTACAATTTTCTACCCATTACCGTCAATAACCCCTTCCTCCCCCCACCCACTAAAACCCCCCTGACCCAAGGTCCTTAACCTCATTCACCTCCATGCTTCCCCACTAATCACACATACCCATCCTCCCTCTCCCCTACCCCCCATCCACTCTAACCACCTCTTGGTCCAGCCATGGTTTCCAAATCTTTTCAAATTTTTTATACCCCTTTTCTTATAAATATACTTTTCTTTACGTATCACCTCCCTTACCCCTTTCACCCAATCTTCTATCGTCGGTGGGTCCTTTCTTGGCCAATACCGGGCAATAAGTATTTTCCCCTGAAACAAGCACCTGAGCCTTGCGGTCTGCAAGTCCTTCTGGCTCTCCTTGCCCTCTACCAAGCCCAGTAAACATGCCCTGACCTCAACCCTCAGCCTAGTCCCAAACACAAAATTTATTTTATCCACAATCCCTTTCCAGTATCTATAAAGCTTAGGGCAGCACCAGAACATGTGTAGAAAATCACCATTCTCCTCCCCACATCTTTGACATTTCGCATCAGACTTCTTGCCAAACCTGAACAACTTCAGTAGTGTATAGTATGACCTATAAGAAAAGTAGAGGTGCGAAACCACTTGTGAGGGGGAGAGGGTGATCCTAGAACCTAGTGACAGAACATATTTCCACTGGTCGTCCGATAGTGGGCCGACATCTGCCTCCCATTTAATCCTATTTTTGTTTTCTATTTCGCCCGCTTGAGCCGTGTCATTCAAGCTACCATACATAACAGAGATTAAACCTTTCGTAGATATGGCATTAACCAGTTTTTCCGAAGATGGCATTTCACACCATAATGGTGTTTTCCCACCGAATTGTGCCTCTAAGGCATGCCTAATTTACAGGTATCTGTAAAATGATCTATTAGAGATCGCGTATTCTACTACCAGTTCTTGAAATGATTTTAACCCCTCAGCTTTGTACAGCTGATTCAAACAGTGAATACCCCTACGGTCCCATTCTTCAATACGTCCCATTTTCTTAAGCTCTCTAAGATTATTATTGTCCCATATTGGGGTGAACTCTGAAAATCCAGTATAGTCCAATAATTTTTTGACGTTCACCCAAGCTTTAACCATCAACTGAGTGGTAGGACATTTGGTTTCAAATGAGTCGGCCTCCATCGCCTCTACGATTGTGTCATGTTTAGTATCATTCAATAAAATATTACATCCTGCCCCAAGACCTCCACCCCTATTGCTGCCCCCCACGTGCTGTACTTGAGATGCTAAAAAGTAACAGCGAGGGTCCGGCACATCCATACCACCCTGTCCTCCCGGTCGCCGCAGCGTTTGCAGTCCGATCCTTGCCGTCCCATTTTTCCAAATTAGCTCTCTAAACACACTGTCCAGTCTTTTAAACCAATGCTTGGGGATCCATACTGGAGAGTTGTGAAGAATATATAAAATTTGGGGCAACCAGACCATCTTGATCAAACTGCATCGCCCAGCGACCGAGAGGGGCAAACACCCCTACACCCGACACTTCTGCTTCAGTTTTTTCAAGAGTGGAACTAAATTTCCATCTATAAATTGTCCTGGATTTTTTGTTATGTTAATGCCCAGATATTTTATTTGCCTCACTACTTTAATTTGGGGTACTTGGCTTGGAAGGGGTGCTGAGAGAGGGTCTATTGGCAAAATTACTGATTTTTCCCAATTGATTGACAACCCAGAGAAACGGCCAAATTCCTCAATTATCCCCGTGGCTGTGTGCAGAGAACCCTGTGTATCCGCCAGGAACAACAGAATATCATCCGCATACATTGCCACTTTCTCCTCCCCTTTCTTCCTTTTGAACCCCTGTATCCCTTGCGCCATCCTTAAAGCTGTAGCCAGCGGTTCCATTGCTAGGGCGAAGAGCAGGGACGACAAAGGGCACCCCTGTCTCGTTCCCCTATGCAACTGAAACCACTCTGAACTCTGACCATTAACTCTCACCTTGGCCCTTGGGTTTTTATATAACAGGCTCAACCACCAGGCGAACCGAAATTCAGCCAGCACCTTCCACATATAATGCCATTCCAGGCAATCAAATGTCTTGGTTGCATCTAGTGAAAGGATCGCTCCGTTACCGCTGTTTTCTATGGATAGTTGCATGTTTAAATATACTCGTTTTATGTTCGTGCTTGCAGATCTGTCCGGGATAAACCCGGTTTGGTCAGTATGTATTATTTTGGAAATTATTTTATTCAGTCTTGTGGCCAACACTTTTGTCAGAATCTTCACGTCCGAACACAATAACGAAATGGGCCTATATGATGACATATCTAAAGGGTTCTTCCCCTCTTTCAACAGGATTATTATAACTGCTTCTGTCATAGAGACGGGCAGTGTCTCATTCTCCCTCGCTCCAATAAATACCTCCAGAAGTAGGGGGAGTAGAACCTCCCCATATTTTTTGAAAATCTCTATGGGTAGGCCGTCAGGGCCCGGTGCCTTCTAATTTGCCATATCTCCCACTACCCTCCGTAGTTCATCAAGCGACAGTGGGGCATCTAGCAAGTCCCGGTCCTCCTCTACTAATGGAGTTAATTTTAAATTTTCAAAAAAACTCCACATTTCCCCCTCCACATTTCTTTGTGACGAATTATATGAAATTTTTAAAATATTTTCTAAATTCTCCAAGAATTTCAGAAGTGGCTATTTTAATTAACCCATCTCTCCCCTTAATTGCTGGTACCATACTAGAGGGGCCATTCGCCTTGATGATCAGAGACAGAGCTCTCCCGACTCGCTCTCCTTCGCCAAAAAAGCTCTGTCTCTGAAACAATCTTTTTTTTTCCGCTTTCTCCAGAAGTATTCTACTATACTCATCCTGCCTTTCCACCCATTCTTCATAATTAAGTGAGGTTGGCGTCTCTACATACTGCATTTCCGCCCTTTTTACTCTTTCTTTAGCCTCTAGTTCTTTTGCTTGTGATACTTTTTTAGAATATGAAATATTCTGGATTAGGGTTCCCCGGAGATAAGCCTTCAGGGAATCCCACACTACCCCTAGAGAAGCTGAACCTAAATTAGAGTTAATGAACTCTGTCAGATCTTTTGTTATTTTCTCTGTGTTGTCCACAAGCTCGAGCCAAAAGCGATTTATTTTCCAGTCCCCTCTACTGCAATACCTCCCCATGACAGCAATTACTGGAGCATGATCTGAAATCCCTCTCGGCTCATAAACTATCTCTTCCACTGCATCCAGTGCTTCCTCATTACCGAGTACTAGATCTATTCTGGATAAGGTGGCAAATGTCCTGGAGTGGCATGAATATTGTCTCTCCTCAGGGTGCCTCCTCCGCCAGATATCTACTAGCTCAACCTCCCCACAAAATTGTGCTAAAGGGCTCTTAGGGGTGACACCGGTGCTAATTCTGGATGGAAACCTGTCCAAAGCATTGTTCATCGTCATATTAAAATCACCAACCACTAAGACCGGGATCCCCGGGGCATCTGTCATGAAGCTCACCAATTCCTCCAGTATCTCCATACTGAATGGAGGTGGTATATAAACATTAGCTAGCACATATTTATTGTTATCTATCAAGCATGAGAGAAAAACGTACCGTCCATATTCATCTATCTTACTCCGGCTGCAAGAGAAGACCAGGCCTGGACCTATCAGGATGCTCACCCCTCTCGAGTACGGGGTGTAGGTAGAGTGAAACTGCCTCTGATAGATTTTATGATCTAACGCCCCAACAGTATTCTTAACCAGGTGCGTCTCCTGCAGGCAGAGTATCTCAACCTTCCCTTTATTGGCCACAGAAAAAATTGCCTGTCTTTTGGCTCTGTCCTTTATCCCCCTGACGTTCCATGAGCATATTCTAACCTGTTTTATTAAATCTAGGGGTTTGCAGCGGCCCCTTTCAACCATATTTTCCCAACCTTAATATCCTTATACCTCCCTGAACTCCACCTAAACTGTGCCTCTCCCAATTGTGGGTCTTACTTATTAACCTTCCTTTTACAAATCCATACACTATATCAAGCTGAACCAAAACCACATCACACAAATTCAACCGTCTGTGCTTACACAAACCCATACCCACCCTACCCTTCACCCTCCACCCCCACCCAACCTTCCCTCCCCTCCCACCCCCCCATCCCTCCCCCCCTCCTCCCATATCCCACCCCCCTGCCCAATTCTGGGCTCACCCCCTGAGCTTCTATTGTGACCATTCTAACCTCCTAAGGCAAGAGAAAACCGTGCCACCAACACCCAGTACGAGGGGAGTTGTCCCCATTAAATGTGTATATAGTATTACTATTATATAACCCCCCCTCCCCCCGCCCCATGTTCACTCAAAAAATATGTCCCATCAGACCAGAGAGAAAAAAAACAAAACAAAAAAAAACAAAGAAAAAAAAAAACCAAGAGAAAAAAAAAAAGGAAAAGCAAAAAAAAAGGGTCCTGTATTTGTTCAGATTTCTTCCCCCCGCTTTAATCTTCCCTCATTCTTCTTTAACCAGGCTAGAGTTTCTACCGGGGTATTAAAAAACCTGGTCTCCCCCAGGGCCGAAATATGTAATCGTACAGGATAAAGTAGTGCATAGTTAATTTTTAATTGCTGAAGTTCCCGTTTACATTCTCCGAATTTGGCTCTTTGTTTCTGTAGCTCAGGGGGAAAATCTGGGAAAATTAAGATCCTTGCGCCATTATGTTGGATGTTTCTTATTTCTCTTGCTTTCTGAAGAACCGTAGCTTTGTCCCTAAAACTTAAAAGTTTAAAGATAAGGGGCCTGGGGTACATCCCTGAAGAGGGGGTTCTAGAGGCTACTCTGTGCACGCATTCGATAGAGAAGCTGCCCGTCAATGAGTCTTTGCCAAATTTCTCTTTTAATCAGTCTTCCATAAACTTAACAGGATTGTTGCCCTCACACCCCTCGGGGAGGCCCAAAACCCTCAGGTTTCCCCTACGCATCCTGTTTTACATACTGTCCATTTTCTGCATACAGGCGTTTAGCTGATTTTTCAAAACTGAAACTTCTTGTTTTAACGGGTGTACATCATCCTCCACCTGGCTGACCCGCTCCTCAAGGGCCGTTGTACGAGCGCCAACCACTTGCACTTCTTTTTTAACTTTAAGCCCTTCATTTCTAATGATTTTAAGTTGTTCCGCTAAGTCAGTGATTGATAGTTTACAGTTGTTAACTGCCATGAGAATGTCTTTCAGAGACGGCTCCCTTTCTTCCGCTAGCATTGACACCTCGCCTCCTGCTACGGAACCCGCACCCAGAGCAGGTTCCCCCTCCAGGGCTCCTCTTGCTTCTGGTACTGCAGAATACTGTACCTGCCACAAACCCAGTGTCATTAACCTGGCTTCTCCTCCCAGGGTGGTTAACATGTTGTTGCACACCCACAGTGTTGCTGGCCTTTCTTGGAGTCTGATTTGGGGTATGTGCAAAGCGCTCCAGTTTGGCAGCTACCTTGTTCGTTTTCTCTTTGGAGCCACGTTGAACCGAAGCCCCCGTCCCCTCCTGTGCTGTCCCTTCCTCTGTCCCCTTCTTCCTGGTCATACTGGCGAGACCACACCGCCCAAGCTGTTTACCACAGGGGTACTTACTTCTGCACTATACCAAGACTATACACCTCCCTCTTGCGTTTAAGATGGCAAATGTTTTTACCTTGTCCTGGATATCCACAGCCGTATAGCGTGCTTTAGGTGAGTATGTGAATCACTCACCCCTCTGGCGCGGGGAGCAGTGTGTTTTATCTCGTCCCGATGCTCCGGGCTTCTCCAGGAGTCTCTCGGTCCACCCTATGCCTCTGCAGCCAGCATGGGAGTGAGGACTAGGTCCGGCAACAGCGTCCTCCCTCACCTCAGCATCCGGTCACGCCCTAACCAGTGGTTTAACCTTAAACTATGTAGAGGGTTCTTTACTGTAAGAGCGGCAAGGATGTGGACTTCCCTTCCACAGTTGGTGGTCTCAGCAGGGGGGTATCGATAGTTTCATGAAACTATTAGATAAGCACCTGAACGACCGCAAAATATATACAATGTAATACTGACATAATCACACACATAGGTTGGACTTGATGGACTTGTGTCTTTTTTTCATCCTCACCTACTATGTAACTATGTAACTCATGCAGCGCATGGCATCTTTTTGCCTGAGTGCTTGTGTAGCCCCTTGAACGCTTACTGAGCACCGCTGGTTCAGAGGACAAATCTGCAGAAGAGGCCATAGGGGAAGAAGAAGAGGAGGGGGTGGAGGAGAGAGATGTGGCAGAATCACAGCTAGCATTTTGGAGGCGTGGTGGTGGAACAAGCTCCAACAATACTGAACCCTGTCCTGCATCCTTCCCAGCTGCCAGCAGAGTTACCCAGTGCGCCGTGAAGGAAAGGTAACATCCCTGCCCATGCCTGTTAGACCATGAGTCTGTGGTAATATACACCTTACTGCTGACTGCCCTGTCCAACAAGACAAAAACATTGCCTTCTACATGCCGGTAGAGAGCTGGAATGGCCTTCCGTGAAAAGAAATGGCGTTTTGGAACCTACAACTGAGGTACAGCACGTTCCACAAATTCACAAAAGGAGGCTACCAGCTGAAAAGGCAGTAGTTGCAGTGCTAGCAATTTGGCCAAGCTGGCATTCAAGCTAGCATTCAGACTGTGAGCATGTGGATGGCTGGGACCAAATTTCTTTTCAAGGTTTAGCAACTGGGGTAGGGAAATGTGCCTGCTAAAATCAGATGGTGGTGTACTGCTAGCAGACTGGCTGCAAGTACTTGGGACACCTATTACTATACCTTCATTCCTCTCAGTGCAGGTTTTCGAGAGGAATGGAGTAGGGTTGGAGATCCCAGATGAGGAGCAAGGAGAAGTCCACCTTTTTCTTTAATGTGGGTCTTTCAAGTGCTGTTGCCAACGGATATTGTAATTATGAATATATTTATGTTTTACACATACTCACTTCAAAGGATCCCATGCTGGGATATGCAATGAAGGGAGGCCAACCCGTAATCAATACTTAACTTCCCGAGAAAATTCAAGTTAAGCTCCTGCTCAGAATAGTCACAAGGATTTTCATTAAAGGGGGCCGACTTATGCAACTATAGGGATTGGAGATGTAGCCAGTCCTTAACCAGGAATAGGGAAGCTCACCAATCAGAGCCATGCTATGCCAACCAATGAAGCATCAGCACGTAATGATATACACAGACTAGATGGGAGGGAAACACACACTTTTATGGGAGAGCAAGCATCAAAATGGAACCTTGGTGCAAAGGGTAATTATGGGAAAGGTCTGCATTTTACTTGTAACTAAATATGTTTGCAGATTAATGTTTTCAGGAATATACTCTGTATTCCTTCATGTAATTCTCTTATTTTAACCTAATATTTTCTTCCTTGGTGTAGACTATAGATAGATGGTTGTGTATTAGATAGACTTTCAATTACTCACCAATAAATGTTGTTATTGTGTTAAAGCTTTCACTCATGGTCAAAGAACTCTCATTTAACCCAAATCATATCTGAGAGTTATTAAATCTCAAATATAGTATACGGGAAAAAGACTTCATGGGAGGTCGTCGTATGTCTGGTCAAGCATGTGGTGCCCAAGCGGCTGCTGTTGTGGCCACGCTTGATCCGCTTCAGACATAGGTTGCAAACAGCATAGGTGCGATCTGCTGCACACATGTCCAAAAAGGCCCACGCCAAGAAACTTTTCAAAATCAGAGGGGAGTCAGCAGCTCCCTGCACATGCTTGGCTCTGCGGTGTGATGCAGTAGGGTGGCTGCCCTTAAGCTGCCACCTAGAGGACATCCTGCCTTGTTGGAGTTGTGCCTCCTCCTCCTCTATTCTATCAGGCACCCAATTAGAGTCAGTGACCTCATCATCCCCTCCCTCCTAGTCACTGGAGTAAACTTAGCACTATGCTGCTGCTGGGGGAACATGACTGCCAGTTTCTTGTCCTTCTTGGGCACCTCCTCTCTCTAGGCTCACGTTACTCCCTTCCTCAACCTGGGAACCAACATCGGAGCCTTCAAATCGCTGAGCATCCTCCAGCAGCATGTACCCGACACTGGTCGAATAGTTCGGGGGACTCCTCCGTGCATGATGGTTGGGCTACGGAAGGAGTGACTGTGGACAAGGAGCCGGTAGAATAGGCCACTTTGGCAGCTGCATAGGAAGGAAAACTACTCTAAGCCTGGGTGACAGAGGATGAGGAGGATGAGGACGGCTTTGTTATCCACTCCACCAACTCTTCTGCATGTTCTGGCTCAATAACACGGCCAGCAGCAGAAAAAAAGGACAAGCGTGCCCCACGCCCACCGGCAGAGGATGCACCATGTCCATGAGTAGCACTGTTGACTGTAGACACAGAGCCTACTTGCCCTCTTTTAGTGGTCTGTGAGCATCTGCCTCTCCTTGGTGGCCTTCTGGACATGATGTATATTTTGTTTTGCAACACCGCACTACACTGTATTGTGTACTGTGTACACCAGCAGAAAAGTAGTAGCAACTGCACTAAGGCTGCACTGTATTGTAATTACAATTTTTGATCTAATATTTCACAGAAGGGCCCATTCCTGCGCTCAACAAGAGTATGTGTGAGGCTTTACAGTGTTGTGCCACCACCACCACCACCGCCTAAGGCCCAATTTTTCTGCCCCTGTTTAACGGGGACACGTAATTACAATTTTTGATCTAATATTTCACAGCAGGGCCTGTTCCTGTGCCCACTAAGAGTAACTGTGAGGGCTTACAGTGTTCTGGTACCACCAACACCTAAGGCCCAATTTTCCGCAGAGTGTATAGGGCAGGCCGTATAGTATACAGGCGGTCCCCTATTTTCAAACATCCGACTTACAAATGACTCCTACTTACAAACGGAGAGAGACAACAGGAAGTGAGAGGAAATCTACCCCTAGGAAGGGAAATTCTCTCCTGTAAGAGTTATTATGGGAAAAATGTGTGTAGCGGCCCCATTAACTTTGAGTAAATAACGAGAGGAGAGCTTCTGACTGGTGCAGTACTTTTATTTTTTTATCTCAAAGGTGTGCATTAAGGTTGAACACCACAGAGGTTAATCTTTTAACTCCTTAAACACTTTAAGCACCATTTGTACCATAAGCACCATTTGCACCATAAGCACCATAAGCACCATGAAAACTGTAAAATGACATACAATACATTCGTTTACAGAGATCACCAAAGAGGGGGTTACAACAGAATTACAAAAGTGGAGTTAAAAAGTGGTGTTCCATTATCTATACACATATATCTAAATTAACATTAAACATTTAAGGAAATATGACTATATGTTTAAACATGTGGATTGTCTACAGCATATCTTTTAACTAACAGCATGGACTCAATTTATGCCTAAAAACATATATATACTGACAATGACAATGCACCTTTACTGCATACCTTGCTCTGCTTGCCAAGGGGCGCAAACTTTAAACTTTAGAAAACTTCCATAAACTGTGTCCTTCCCACAAGGTACTGCTACATTGCCTGGATGCTGAATTAAATGAAAGCCCCTTGCAAAACTCGAGGAAACAGGAAGTGTCTGGTGATTAAAACTTTCCCCAGAGAAACAAGAGGAAGGCAATAAAGGTTCCACCTGTCATTCGGTGCTGAACAAAGGTTTAAAGTGACAAGCGGACAGTTAAACTCCCACCAAATTGTGTTATGATGAATAAGACTTAGAGTCATACATTATTTACAGAACATAACCATGGCCGCTATAAAACATGAATCTTACACAATGTAGCTTGTAGGTACCTCTGTGACTGGCAACTGTATTGCGTGGTTGTATGCTAGTGTATCACTAAACTGGTAACTCATTTACTTTCTATGAGAACTACTAGCTTTTGAATAGGACATTCAATAATTGAGGGTTTTGATACATAGTCCTTCTTTTCTTGCAATCTTCTGTCACTTTTGTACCTAAGGTAAGAACAGGCACCATAGCCTACATTGCTGGCATCTGAAAAGTGGTGTAGTTCCACCTTCACTATTTTACCGAAGTCAGGATGGTAGCATCTGGGTATCTTGATTTACCTTAAAGCTTGCAGACTACTCTTCCAGGCCTCCCACCGTGGGCTTAAGCTCTCAGGAAGTGCTTCATCCCAACTGATGCCCCTGCAACAAAGCTCCTGGAGAATGCACTTGCCACTCAGTATGAAGGGAGCTATGAAGCCTAGAGGATCATAAAGAGAGGCTATGACTGACAGGATACCACGATGAGTTGAGGGTCGATCCCTTATGTCAACGCTGAAACTGAATGTGTCGTTTTAAATTGACCACTGAATGCCAAGTAATTGTCCTTCTGATGTTGAGTCAGGGTTAAGTTGGAGAGGTTCACTAGTTGTTGCTCTTTCTGATGGAGCTACACAAGACAGGACATCCCTTTTATTAGAGTTGAACCTATGCAGTCTTAAGCCAGCATTTTTACATAATCCTTGCGCTTCAAGGATTAGATTTGTAGCTTCACTGATTGTTGAAACACTGGTTAGGCCGTTGTCGACATAAACGTTCTTCTCAATGAAGGCTGATGCTGAAGGATACTCTGCCTTGTGTTGTTGTTCAAGATACTTGAGGCCAAAGTTGGCACATCCTGGAGATGAACTGGCACCGTATAGGCTTGATGGAGTTGGACTATAGCTTAAAAGTTGAAACCACGCACTTGCAGTCTGTGAGCAATTTGGCTTGATATAACTGTATCAATGGCTGTCATGGTGCTGAGCTTTAGCTGTAACAGCTTGGTGCTCACACTTAGCTTAGATACCAGGTCTGCCAAAATAAAGATTGAATCACTCTGCTTGTCAAGTAAGGCGTAAGTGAGAATTTCTCTCTGAGGCTCCGCAGCAGCTGACAACAGAACTGGAACAATGCAGGAGGTGGCAAGAGTATGCCTTGTCAATGTATGGGACATAACTTTGGGAACGTTGTCGTTTACCTTATCTCCCATAGCTACTGAATCATCGTGTTTTGACAGGCTCACTGTTTGTCTGTATGTGCAAACAGGTTGGATGACGATGACTACATGTTACATGTGTGTCTTCCTTTGCAGTCTTTTGAAGTACGGCCCTTTCTCAAGCAACCAAAGCAGAGGTGGTTTTCATAAATGAAGGCCTTCCTTTCATCGATGGTCCTTGCTGCAAAAGTCAGACATTTAGCGACACTGTGCGTTTTGTCTTTGCAGACTAGGCAGGGTGGTTTTGGTCTTGAAGCTGAGATCTCTGGAACACTGGAGGTGGAGGGCTTCATTTAAGGGGCTGTGTTGAGCGCCTTGGCTCTTTTGGGAATTCTCTCATCTGTGGTCTTGGTACTGAAGAGGAAGGGGGAGGCAATGGGGTTGCATGCTATCTTGGCTTCCTTCTGCAGGAACTCTGTGAAACAAGCAAAGGTTGGGTATTCTTGAGACTTGTCTAATTCGTCTACAATGATGCGACTCCATCTACGCACAACCAATTCAGGCAGTTTCTAGAGAAGCTTGTGGTTTTCTTCACAATCATTTAGAATAGCAAGGCCTTTAACATGGGGAATGGCCTCCACACAGCCTTGAAGGAAATCCGCAAACTCTCTTAATACTACAGGGTCGTTTGCTGATATCTTTGGCCATTTAGTCAGCCTTTCTCTGAAAGCTCTTTGCACTATGAATGGAACCTCCATACCTGTCCTGTAGGACTCCCCAGACACCCAGATAAGCGTCTTCTGAATTCCGAAAGAAGAAATCTTCCACTGCCTTATGAGCTTCACCACCGAGATACCTCTTCAAGTGCAGCATTTTTTCTCACACAGGGATTGGTTTTTGATCAATCAGTGCCATAAAGGACATCTTCCAATCTATGAACTTTAAAGGATCACCTGTAAATACAGTTGGTTCAGATATAGGGAGACGGTTGGAGATGAGCAGACTTGCAAGTTCTGGAATTGGACTACCTTCTTCTTGTGGTCTTGACACCTCAAGTGGTGTATTTGAAGGTTGAAATGACACAGCTTTTGGATTCAATGAGGTTTGTGGTTCATTCTTTTTGTAAAGGCTTTGTACCCTGTAGCCTGTCTCCTGTTCACAATATTTAAAACTATCATAGGCGTTGTAAGCTTTCACTCTTGCTGCAGCTACCTTGACTTAATTTTCTGCTTGTAGCTGTTGCAGTCTTGTCTTTTCCTCTTCTAACCTAAGTTTAATTTCTACTTCCATTTTGCTCAGCTTAGCTTGTTCTATCTTGGCTGCAAAGTTTCTGCGTCTGCGCGTTTGCCAGAAGATCTGGAAGTGGCTCTCGAGCTTGAGCTAGAGTCTGGTAATGACTCTGAGAGGACAATTTCTGTTTCCGTGTTTCCAAAGACTGACTGGTGCTCTTCTTTATTAAGTACCATCCTCACTCTTTCCTTCTCAAGTTGATCGTTAAAGGTTTTCTCCACATTCTCTAGCCGCTTGTTGGTGAGGTTGCAGATTTCAGCTGTTAACGTGGTGCATGCATCCATTCTTTTACAACGTATGAGGTAGTGGAATGATTACGGCAAATGGACTCATACTGTTGGTGTACTAACGCTTCTTTGGCTTTAATCGCCTTCATTCTTGTATCAAGGTCTTCGGCTAGGCAAATGTTCTTTAACTTCATCCTAATTTCTTTTGCTAGCTCCTTCCAAGAGTCGTACGCCTTGTTGAATGCTATTTCATTTTTCTTAACTGTCTCTTTGTGCATTTCTTGGCCCTTTTCTGTTAATCTTCACTCTCTGGAGCTGGACCACACTTCTTGTGACTCGGTGGGTTTGTCTGTTTCTTTAGTGAGTGACAACATTTTGTTTTAGTGTGCCTTTACCTTTCAAGTGTGTGTGTGCCTGAAACCTAATCTGAATGAGAGTTGACTCAAACTTGCTACCAATAGGCTACGATGGAAAGTAGCCATTTACACTTGTAACTTACAAAGATTAGCAAACAATGCATACCATACGACAAAATGTTGTTAATTATGTAAAGGGTAAATTGTCTGGTAAAAAAATATCAACAGTATATTAGTTTAACAACAGTTTCGTGGATTAGGAGCTTAGGAGATAGCGTTGTTTACAATTTGACACTAGGCCTCTAGACACTAGGCACTCATGAATATAATAACAATCATTGCTTTAGTAAAATATAAATTATTTGGTTTGTATACTAATTAAAGGCGATTTCCAGACCGCGTATAAAGCAGCTATATTTAAAAGTCCATGTGACGCTTTTACTTTTCGGCCTATTCTCTGTTGCTAAGATGGCGTCCACACGTGTCCTTGCGAGGCGTTGGGAAGCCCTTACTCACAGTTTGATGAAAACAGCGACGCAGCCAGTGATGACAGAGATGTGGCGTCGAGTCTCCACCTTAGCGACAAGTTTTCACTGTAGCGGCCCCATTGGCTTTGAGTAAATAACGAGAGGAGAGCTTCTGATGGGTGCAGTACTTTTATTCTTATGTCTCAAAGGTGTGCATTAACACACCACAGAGGTTAATCTTTTGACTCCTTAAACACTTTAAGCACCATTTGTACCATAAGCACCATTTGCACCATAAGCACCATTTGCACCATGAAAACTGTAAAATTACATACAATACATTCGTTTACAGAGATCACCAAAAAGGGGGTTACAACAGAATTACAAAAGTGAAGTTAAAAAGTGGTGTTCCATTACCTATACACATATATCTAAATTAGCATTAAACATTTAAGGAAACATGACTATATGTTTAAACATGTGGATTGTCTACAGCATATCTTTTAACTAACAGCATGGACTCAATTTATGCCTAAAAACATATATACTGACAATGACAATGCACCTTTACTGCATACCTTGCTCCGCTTGCCAAGGGGTGCAAACTTTAAACTTTAGAAAACTTCCATAAACTGTATCCTTCCCACAAGGTACTGCTACATTGCCTGGATGCTGAATTAAATGAAAGCCCCTTGCAAAACTGGAGGAAGCAGGAAGTGTCTGGTGATTAAAACATTCCCCAGAGAAACAAGAAGAAGGCAATAAAGGTTCCATCTGTCATTCAGTGCTGAACAAAGGTTTCAAGTGACAAGCGGACAGTTACAAGGTGTCTCCACTGATGCTTTATCACCAATCCTTGTTTCCCTAATAACCCAAAATTTTCAAAATCCAATTGTCATTGGGACAGAAAATGAGGTGAAATCTTCTAAACAGGGGCACAGACAGCAAACAAAATGTTACAAGGGTGATAACCCTGCCCTATATTATCCAAAAAGCTTAAAAATAGATTTTTGGGCTGGAGCTACACTTAAAAAATGTAACTGTTCCAAATTACAAACAGATTCAACTTAACAACAAACCTACAGTCCCTATCTTGTTTGTAACCCGGGGACCGCCTGTATACTGCTGTTCAGAGTATATAGGGCCTGGGGGCACCACGCCTTTTTTTTTTTTTTTTGGCGTGTGGGGTTCCCCTTAATATCCATACCAGACCCAAAGGGCAAGGTAATGGGCTGGGGGGGGGGGCAACATTACATTACAGCCGCAAGCAGTTTTAAATTACTTTTTTTCCTTTCGAAATGTCATTTTGTGCAGGGACTGTTCTAAATGCACCACTTTACAGGCATACTATAGACACCCCCAGGCACGATATTTAAAGGAATATTACACTTTCATTGTTTCACTTTAAGCATTATTAAAATCAATGTTCCCGAAAAACAGCCGTTTTTAAAACTTTTTTTTTGCATTGATGCATGTCCCCTGGGGCAGGACCCGGGTCCCCAAACACTTTTTATGACAATAACTTGCATATTAGCTTTTAAAATTAGCTATTTTGATTTTTCACGTTCGAGCCCCATAGACTTTAACGGGGTTCTCGTGTTCGCACAAATTTTTGGTCCGTTCGCATGTTCTGCCACGAACCAAACCGGGGGGGTGTTCGGCTCATCCCTATTCACCAGTAGGTTTACACCAGAACTTCCGAACACCGCAAGAGTTCGGATCCGAATAACGAACCCCATTAAAGTCAATGGGACCCGAACGTCAAAAATCAAAAGTGCCCATTTTGAAGGCTTATATGCAAGTAATTGGGCATACAATGGTTATAGGGGTCCAGGTCCTGCCCTGGGGGACACGTATCAATTTTAAAAAAAAGTTTGTGAAAAACGTAATTTTTGAATGAGCAGTGATTTTTTTTTTTTTGAAAGCCTAAAAATGAAAAATTCCTTCCAATATAGTGCCTGGGGGGTCCCCCTAGTCTACCTGTAAAGTGGCAGATCTGTACCATGTCTAGAATCTGCTGCAGCAATAATTGCATTTATAAAGCCAAAAAGAATGACATTTTCCCTGCAAGCTGCCTTTATTTTGTTCAGCAACAGCTGGGGAGCCAGTGTGTATGATGAGGACACAATGTAGTGCACTGGGAACAAGATTAGAGATTTTGTGGATACATTCTGGTGTCACTTTGACTTTGTATAGAAGTAACGGGTGCGTAAAAATTGCTCTTTGGGTGTTGATGGCGCCTTCCCACCATAACCCTTTAGAGGTACTCTTGATGAAAGCAAGAATTGGCCTTGCTGTAAAAAATTCAATGATATGCACCTATCAAACAGGTGCAGAAACATTTACTCTTTGGGTGTTGGGGGTGCCCTCTCACCATAACCCTATAGAGGTGCTCTTGATGGAGGCAAAAAAATTGCAATGATATGCATATGGTTGGTGTTTTTGCCACATGTGATGTGCCTGAGACACAGTTTGCAGATAGCAACAGTGTGATCTGCTGCAGATGTGCTGAAAAAGGCCCAGACAGCTGAGCTTTGGGGAGTGGGCCGGGAGATAATAGCTGCAGAATGTGATGGAATAGGGTGGCTGCTCTCTAGTCTTTCTTGATGTTGGCCTCCTTGGGGTTGTGCCGCCTCACCTTCAGTTTCCTCCTCTGCTCTATCTGGCACCCAAGTTACATCGATGAACTCATCATCATCATCCCCATCTCCTCCATTTTCATCATTACCACTGGAGACAACTTGGCAATACGCTAAGGCTTGGGGAACATGAATGCCAATTTGTCTACCGGTGTTCCTCCCTCTCTCTAGGCTCATGTTCCTGTCATCCTCAATCTCAGAACCAACATCGGAATCCAGTAATGGTTGGGCATCATCAAGGAGCAAGAGGCTGATGCTGTGGTCAAATAACTCAGCTGACTCATCAATGGCTGATGTTGGGGCTATGGCAGGAATAGATGTGGACAAGGAAGCAGATTTATCTACTCTGGAAACTGCAGGGGACTGCACACTTGTCTCTGCTTGCATGTCAGAGGATGAGGAGGATGAGGAAGGTTTAGTAGGCCAATCCACCACCTCCTCTGCATGCTGTGGCTGGATAGCAAGGGCAAACTCACTAAACAAAGGAAATGATGCCCTGCCTGAGGACTGACCACCACGTACACCTTTGCCTTTGGAGACATTTGTTGCTGGCCCCCTTATGCCGCGTACACACGATCGGACATTCCGACAACAAAATCCATGTTTTTTTTCTGACAGATGTTGGCTCAAACTTGTCTTGCATACACACGGTCACGCAAATCTTGTCGGAAATTCCGAAGGTCAAGAACACGGTGACGTACAACACGTATGACGGCACTAGAAAAGTTCAATACCAAGTGAGCCACCCTTTGGGCTCCTATTGCTAATCTCGTGTTAGTAGAAGTTTGGTGAGAGACGATTTGCGCTTTTCAGCCTCGTGCTTTTCCAATCTTTACTGCTCTTCAGTTTTTGTGCTTCTAGGTTTGTATCTGGTTTTCAATTATAAAATATATGGAGTACTTTGCGGGTAGGGGGCCATTGATATGCCAGAAAATGTTTAATAAACATTTTAAAAATATTTTTTTTATTTAAACTGAAATAATATTTCCTTTGATTTACTGCTTGTGTTTCTTGTAGCTGTCTCCTAGATTCTCCAATGGGCTTTTTTTTTTTAATTTTCTTCAATAGTGCAAACGTAATTTATTTGATACATGAGGTGACAATCTCTTCTTCAGCAAACTATTATTATGTTGTGGGTCTGCTACACACACACACCTTGTTTTTGTTGTTAATGTATATAATGCATTACTGTTAAAAATATACATAATTTTCAGCACCATGAATTAATTTTGCAGAGTCACAAAAATGGCGTGATTGTGGCAAATTATAAAGCACCGTGGGAGATATTTAATAAAGGTAAATCCACTTTGCACTACAAGTGCACTGCAAAAGTGCACTTGAAATTGCACTGAAAGTGCACTTGTAGTGCAAAGTGGATTTGCCTTTAGTAAATAACCCCCATTTCAGTGTAAACACCAACTTAGTCCAAAAAATTATATTGAGCGTTGAAAGAAGAAGCCACACATTGTTGAGTAGAAAACTTTTTACTCTGTGCACATTCACATGTGCGTTAGAAAAGGGTTTTTGAACAAACCAACAGATTTTAGTAATAACATTTTTGTTTTTGACATTACAAATAGCCTTTTTTTGCGTTAAAACAGGCATGTTTAGAACTATAAAAAAAATACACAACTCAGGAACTTACAAATTTCAACTTTGACAAAGTGAAGGCAATATCAGACATTAGTATGTCCAAACTGTGTTGATATTGCCTTCATCAGATAGGGTGATGTTACCCCTGTGAAAGCCAAGATGCACGCAAATTGAGAGTCAAAATGGGGATTTCCCTCTTGATGCCTAATAGCTCCCATCATGGGGGATTAATGGACGTGTTTCGGGGGTGCAACCCCTTCCTCTCAGCTACTTTAGTTGCGAGGAAGGGGTTGCACCCACCAAACGTGTACATTGATATCCCGTGAAGGCAGATAGCACATGTTGACACACTGTGTGCATCTTCAAAATTTGGCTTTCAAGATACTTAAAAAATTGGTGAAAGATATAAAAAAAATGAAGACTTTAGGTGTTTTTTAGATTCGACGTAAAACATCAAAGATGTTTTTGAGTCTTTTTTCTATATCATTGATGTTACATAGTTACATAGTAGGTGAGGTTGAAAAAAAGACACAAGTCCATCAAGTCCAACCTATGTGTGTGATTATGTGTCAGTATTACATTACATATCCCTGTACATTGCGGTCATTCAGGTGATTATCTAATAGTTTCTTGAAGCTATCAATGCTCCCCGCTGAGACCACCGCCTGTGGAAGGGAATTCCACATCCTTGCCACTCTTACAGTAAAGAACCCTCTACGTAGTTTAAGGTTAAACCTCTTTTCTTCTAATTGTAATGAGTGGCCACGAGTCTTATTAAACTCTCTTCTGCGAAAAAGTTTTATCCCTATTGTGGGGTCACCAGTACAGTATTTGTAAATTGAAATCATATCCCCTCTCAAGCGTCTCTTCTCCAGAGAGAATAAGTTCAGTGCTCGCAACCTTTCCTCATAACTAAGATCCTCCAGACCCTTTATTAGCTTTGTTGCCCTTCTTTGTACTCGCTCCATTTCCAGTACGTCCCTCCTGAGGACTGGTGCCCAGAACTGGACAGCATACTCCAGGTGCGGCCGGACCAGAGTCTTGTAGAGCGGGAGAATTATCGTTTTATCTCTGCAGTTGATCCCCCTTTTAATGCATGCCAATATTCTGTTTGCTTTATTAGCAGCAGCTTGGCATTGCATGCCATTGCTGAGCCTATCATCCACTAGGACCCCCAGGTCCTTTTCCATCCTAGATTCCCCCAGAGGTTCTCCCCCCAGTGTATAGATTGCATTCATATTTTTGCCACCCAAATGCATTATTTTACATTTTTCTACATTGAACCTCATTTGCCATGTAGTCGCCCACCCCATTAATTTGTTCAGGTCTTTTTGCAAGATTTCCACATCCTGCGGAGAAGTTATTGCCCTGCTTAGCTTAGTATCGTCTGCAAATACAGAGATTGAACTGTTTATCCCATCCTCCAGGTCGTTTATGAACAAATTAAATAGGATTGGTCCCAGCACAGAACCCTGGGGAACCCCACTACCCACCCCTGACCATTCTGAGTACTCCCCATTTATCACCACCCTCTGAACACGCCCTTGTAGCCAGTTTTCAATCCATGTACTCACCCTATGGTCCATGCCAACGCACCTTATTTTGTACAGTAAACGTTTATGGGGAACTGTGTCAAATGCTTTTGCAAAATCCAGATACACCACGTCTACGGGCCTTCCTTTATCTAGATGGCAACTCACCTCCTCATAGAAGGTTAATAAATTGGTTTGGCAAGAACGATTCTTCATGAATCCATGCTGATTACTGCTAATGATATCATTCTTATTACTAAAATCTTGTATATAGTCCCTTATCATCCCCTCCAAGAGTTTACATACTATTGATGTTAGGCTAACTGGTCTGTAATTCCCAGGGATGTTTTTTGGGCCCTTTTTAAATATTGGTGCTACATTGGCTTTTCTCCAATCAGCTAGTACCATTCCAGTCAATAGACTGTAAAAATTAGGAACAACGGTCTGGCAATCACCTGACTGAGTTCCCTAAGTACCCTCGGATGCAAGCCATCTGGTCCCGGTGATTTATTAATGTTAGGTTTCTCAAGTCTAATTTTAATTCCGTCCTCTGTTAACCATGTAGGTGCTTCCTGTGTTGTGTCATGAGGATAAACACTGCAGTTTTGGTTACTGAAGCCCCCCGATTCACTCGTGAAGACTGAGGAGAAGAATAAATTCAATACCTTTGCCATCTCCCCATCCTTTGTAACCAGATGTCCTTCCTCATTCTTTATGGGGCCAATATGGTCTGTCCTCCCTTTTTTACTGTTTACATACTTAAAGAATCTCTTGGGATTTTTTTTGCTCTCCTCTGCTATGTGTCTTTCATGTTCTATCTTAGCCATCCTAATTGCACCCTTACATTTCTTATTGCATTCTTTATAAATTCTGAATGCTGAGGATGATCCCTCAACCTTGTATTTTTTGAAGGCCTTCTCCTTTGCTTTTATATGCATTTTTACATTGGAGTTAAGCCATCCAGGATGTTTGTTCGCTCTTTTAAATTTATTACCCAATGGGATACATTGGCTAATGCCCTTATTTAATATGCTCTTAAAGCAAACCCATCTCTCCTCCGTATTCTTTGTTCCTAATATTTTATCCCAATTTATGCCTTTTAGCAAGGTTTGTAGTTTAGGGAAGTTGGCTCTTTTGAAATTCAGTGTCTTTGTGTTCCCTTCATGTTTCCTATTTGTGTGATTTATACTGAAACTAATTGACCTGTGATCGCTGTTACCTAAATTGCCCCGTATTTCCACATCTGTTATCAGGTCTGTATTGTTGGTAATCAGTAGATCTAGTAATGTTTTATTTCTAGTTGGTGCGTCTACCATCTGACCCATAAAATTGTCCTGCAAGACACTAAGGAACTGGCGAGTCTTAAATGAATGCGCGGTTCCCTCCGCCCAGTCTATGTCTGGATAATTAAAATCCCCCATTATGATAACACTTCCCATCCTTGCTGCTAATCCAATTTGTGATAGGAGATCCGTCTCCACTTCCTCCCTCAGGTTAGGGGGCCTATAGCATACTCCCAGTATTATTTTCCCCTTAGCTTCATCCCTTTGGAGCTCTACCCATAAAGATTCCACCTCCTCCCTAGCCCCCTCAGTGATGTCATCTCTCACATTCACTTGTACATTATTCTTGATATATAGGCATACCCCTCCCCCTTTTTTACCCTCTCTATCCTTGCGGTATAGGGTATACCCTTGAATGTTTGCCAGCCAATCATGAGAACTGTTGAACCAGGTCTCTGAAATTCCCACAAAATCCAAATCCTCCCTGTACAACAGTATCTCTAGTTCACCCATCTTGTCCGCCATGCTCCTGGCATTGGTGAACATGCCACATAGTTTAGACCGGTCGCATATTGTCCTCGTATTGGGTGTTTCAAGATTGCAACTAGGACTTGCTACTATACTCACCTTGTGTTTTTGTGCTTTGGTTAACCTACCATTAATGCCCCCAATACTACCCTCTGGAATATCTTCCGCGCTGACTATCACTGTCTCTGGACCCTCCCCCCCATCGCCTAGTTTAAAAACCCCTCTAACTTTTTGGCCATCTTCATTCCCAGCAGATCTGCACCCTCCTCATTTAGGTGCAGTCCGTCCCTTCTATAGTACCGGTTACCGACTGAGAAGTCGGCCCAGTCCTCCAGGAACCCAAACCCCTCCTTACTACACCAGCTCTTCAGCCACTTGTTTACTTCCCTAATCTCCCTCTGCCTTTCTGGTGTGGCTCAATGTACCGGTAGTATTCCTGAGAACACTACCTTGGAGGTCCTTTTCCTCAATTTAGCTCCTAAGTCCCTAAAATCGTTCTTTAGGACACTCCATCTGCCTCTGACTTTGTCATTGGTGCCAACGTGCACCATGACAGCCGGGTCTTCCCCAGCCCCTCCTAGTAATCTGTCCACAAGATCCGTGATTTGCCGAACCCGAGCGCCCGGTAGACAACATACTGTTCGGCGCTTCAGGTCTTGGTTACAGATTGCCCTCTCTGTCCTTCTAAGAATTGAGTCCCCTACCACCAGAATCTGTCTTTCCTTTCCCTTTGCTGCCCCCCACTCTCACTGGAGGAGTTCTTCCCCTGGCAGCTAGGAGAGTTCCTCATCTCCAGCAGTGCTGGTCCCTGACTGGTTACACCAATGTCACTCAATGGAGCGTACTTATTGGGATGCTCCAGTCCTGGATCGGCCTCTCTGGCACTTCCCCCTCTACCCCTCCTGACTGTCACCCATCTACTCTTTGCTAGTGCCTGCACCTCTTTGTCTCCACCCGCCTCTGTGCTGGCCCCTGCCGGCACCTGCCGTGTACGTTCCTGGCTCACCTTTAGTATGGAGGGACTTCTCAGTGCTGACAGTTGCTTCCCCAGATTCAGAACCTGGGCTTCCAGGGAAACAATGTGCTTACATTTTGCACAGCAGTATTCGCCCTCGATCGGATGATCAAGGAACGCATACATGCGGCAAGATGTACAAAGAGTCGCCTCTCCACACCCGCCGGGCATCGTACCTATTAAATTTAGTGAGGATTTGGGGATTTTACCCTGTCCAAATTACCTAACAGCTAGCTTCCTGGCACTAATACTCAAGACAATACACAGGTACACGACAATACACAGGTACTCACAGACCTACGGGCACTCGCAATACACAAGTATACAGTACACAATACACAAGTACTAACGATCCACACACACTACTCAGACAACACTCAGATACTCACACTACACAGGTACTATGACCCCTGTTATAACCTCCTGTTTTAAACTCTTGTTTTTAACTCCCACTTAATCCAGCTCCACTTACACCAAGCTCCACAGCTTCAGACTGAGCACGCTCAGACTGAGTCCTACAACCAGTTAAATAGGCACCTGTGAGCAATTAACCACACCCCTTGTCTTCCTTGATCTTTTGTAAATCACGATTGCACACCATGATCTCCCCGATGAGGATGTGTGCACTTGCGAAATGCGAATCTTCTTCCACAACATCCACATCACCTAAAATTAAAAAACACATCATGTATTATAAATATGCAGGCATACATCTATTACCTGAAGCTGTGGTCTCAGACACTCACCTGTTGCGGTCACTATTTTGCCCACTTCATAAACCTCTCCTTCCTCCACATCTTCTGGTTGTGGTGTGGGGATTTGCTTTTCTTTTGGAGGTGGGGGTCCCTGGTGTCCTCAGATGTCCCGAGTCTTTTCTCCCCTATGTGAATAAAAAAAAGGTATACTTAGCACACAGATATTTGAGGCCAGAAATAGTAATATGAAACACTGCTTGGAAGTGTCGTACAATTGTCTTTTTTGGCAGAGTTCCAAGCTGAAGACATTATTTTTTTCCCTTTCTAAAGCTGGAATACTTACCTTTTTTGTACAATTTTCACACATGGATATACCCCTAGTATCCACTGGTGCACCTGTGTGGGACACCCTAAAAAGTTTGTTCTGGTGTCCCACACTAGTGCTCCTGCGTCCAGATGTGTAAACAGCTGCTGAGTGTCCTCTCCTTACACTGAATCAAGTTTGCATTTCATTCTAGTACAAACCCATCTAGACAACAATGTCATAAACTTCTTTTAATACAAATAGGCCTGAACAAATGTAGTTAACCTGTATCTGCCAAAAACATTGTATTAGTGGGCGAACGAACAATGTTTACTATGAACCATTACTGTGCCCACTAACCTGAAAGTTGCCATTTTAAACTGTACAACAGTAAAGAAAAGCACATGGAGCAGCATGCAAGTATTAATATGCAAGTAATAATAATAATAGGAACACACGACAACTACTTACTTTTTTGAAGAACTCTCTTGATCTTTCTGTACTGATCCTGCTCCCTCAATTTCAGGTCAGACCAGCGTTTCCTCAATTGATCTTTGGATCGTCGTACCCCAAAATTCCTGTGCAGACTTTTCATAACTTTAGTCATGATCTTGGCCTTTCTCACATTTGGGTTTGGGTAAGGTCCATGTTTCCCATCATAGTTGGCCCTATTCAAGATGTCCACCATCTTCACCATCTCTATAAAGGACATATTTGAGGCCTTAAATCTCCTCCGGGATCGAGACGTTCGTGGCTCCGGGCTTTCGTAGTTGCTGCTCTCCCCTGCATGCACTTGCTCTTTCTCCGCCATGTGCTCTCCCACTGCACCGAAAGACAAGGGGCGGGGAATAGACTAGAAAGAACGTCAGGGGCAGACGGAGTTTCACGCATGCACAGTGTATATAAAGGGTAACACGCGTGTGCCGTACATACAATCTGTGAGAGGCGGAAGGAGTATTGGAAGCGATGATCATTTGAACGAAGGTACAATTTTAACTTGGTGCATCAGTGGCCTATGCTGCTTATAGATTGAGGCCTATATTGGGACAAGATTAGGAGAGTCTAGCCTGACATTAGGGTTTGTCTTGTGTTGTGTCTTGCAGAAAAAATGGATCTATTGAATGATCAGGACTTTATCCCCATATTCATTGATATGTACAGGGAGCTGCCTTGTCTGTGGCAGGTAAACCACCCCTTTTATAACAAAACAAAGAGGAAGGCAGCACTGGATCAATTGCTGGAATTTGTGAAGCCGGTGATCCCCAAGGCAGACATCCCTTATTTGAAGGCCCTAATTGGTGGCATGAGGAGCACTTATAACAGGGAGCCCAAGAAGGTCCAGGATTCCCAGAGATCAGGAGCTGCAGCAGATGACATTTATGTACCCAGGCTGTGGTACTATGATAGACTGCTTTTTCTGGCAGGCCAGACTGAACCCAGGCCAGCACTCTCCAGTCTTCCTTCAAGGCTTCCTGCCACCTCAGCTGAGGCTTCCGACGTCCAACCTGGGCCTTCCAGCCAGGAAGAAGTGGAGGAGCCCAGCTTGAGCCAGGTATAGCATTGTTCAACATATTTCTAGTCAAATAATGAATGATGTTAACTAGATGTTATTATTGATCAGTAATTTCTGATTTTACAAAGTGTTTTACATATCAATAGACAGTAGTGGCCACAAATGATTGGGACAAGAATTAAAAATGCTGGGGTCAGAATGATAGTTTTTTCCATTTATTAACATTCCATTTGCAACAGTCATGAGCTGAAAATTGTGTATGATTGATGAACCAAAAACTAAAACTATGTCCCTTTTTCATACACAGGAAAGCCTCAGCCAGGAGGAGGCTGTGGAAAGTGACAGTCAGGAGGTGGCCAGGCCCAGTAGCCTGCCCGAATCCCAGGTCCCTCCCCTCCGCCTTCCAAAAAAAAAGTCCCAGGAAGAGGAGTAACCTGGAGGAGGCAGCACTTGGCCTATTTCGGAAGGCTACTGGGCCCTCAGAACCCCCCCCCAATATTCAAGAGGACTATGCCTACATGGCAGCCTGCAAAATGCAGGAAATGGAGGAGGGCCAATGCCTCTTATGTGAGGAAGTTATCTTACAAGCCCTAAGTAGGGGGTTGAGGGGTGAACTCACAAGCCAAAGCCACGTTTATGAGTTCAACCATGGTCCTCCTCCTCCTCCACCTCCTGCCACAACTACAACACCAGAGCCACAGCCTGGAAGCAGGCATGGAAGGAAGCATGGAAGGAAGACAAGAAAGTGATGGCCTGGGTTTAGTCTGGTCTGACAAAAGATGCAGGCTGTGGTAAGACCACAGCCTGGGGACAGATATGTCATCTGCTGCTGTTCCTGATCTCTTGTAGTCCTGGACCGAATTGTGCTCACTATTATAAGGACTCCTCAAGCCACCAATTTTGACTGTAAAATAATTGATGTCTGCCCTGGGGTAAAAGGTTTGCAAATTTCACCAGTTTCTCCAGCGTTGCCTTCCTCTTTATTTTGTTATGACCCATAATAAATGGCTATTTATTTTTCACAAATACTTGCCTATGTGTTTTACTTCAAAAAGGACAGTTTGTTTGTGAGTAGGCAGGTATATTTCAAAAATACAATGTCAAATTAACAAGGGACACCAACACCAACCTCCTTGAGGTTAAAAAATACAAGATAATAATGGTGTTGTGGTAACTTGACACAAAACAGGAACAAATTACGGCGATCACTATAAAAAAAAAAAAAAAAATAGGAGATCTGAATAAAAAATAAATAAATAAATAAATAAAATATAAACAAAAATTCTAAACATTATTATGGAGATCTGATGAAAAAAAAAAATTATTCATGAGATCACAAAAAAAATAAAGAAATCAGTTTGTCAGAATGTGTGAATATCAGCAGCAAAACAACTTCATTATTCTAGCATTATAAAGAAGAAGAAAATGCACTGCATTAAAAGATTTTAAAATTTGCAGCATGACGAATGTGCTATCTCCATTACAAATGTTAGTTTTACCAGAACGATCGCTTCCGTCTCGTACTTGATTGAGAGCATGCGTGGAACTTTGTGCGTCGGAATTGTGTACACACAATCGGAATTTACGAGGAAGGATTTTGTTGTCAGAAAATTTGAGATACAGATCTCAAATTTTGTTTGTCGGAAATTCCGACGGAAAATGTCCGATGGAGCCTACACATGGTCGGAATTTCCGACAACAAGCTCCCATCGAACATTTGTTGTTGGAAAATCTGATCGTGTGTACGTGGCATTACAGTGCCAAGGGAACGTCTGCCTCTTCTTTTCCTTCCAGACATTATTAGGAGGGAGGGGGTGGTGCTTATAGGCAAATGTAAAGAAGAAGTTGAAATCTGTACGTAGATGCACTTTAATCAATGTAGAGAGATTTTTGGTGCACTTCAATTTGAGTACTCACACTACACAGACACACTCCACGAATACACTATAATATACTGCAATATAATGCGCCAAACGTACTGTGATGCAGAGAACTATATGGCTTTAAACTAGAAGTAACGCACACAAAAGTAAATGGCGTTAAACTGGCAGTAACGCACACAGAACTATATGGCGTTAAACTGGCAGTAACACACACAGAAGTAAATGGCATTAAACTGGCAGTAAAGCAATCAAATAGACGGTGTTCTACCGTCACTACACTGACGTTATCTGAACTGTCCCTACTCTAGCTATACACTATTGTAAGGATTACTGACACGGTCTCACTACACTACATTGAAACTATCTGAGCTGTCCCTACTCTACACTAATGTATGAATGACACGGTCTCACTACACCACAGTGAAACTATCTGAGCTGTCCCTACTCTAGCTGCACACTATGCAAAGCTGAATGATGGTCCTCACTACACTTACACTATCCCTAGACTGACACTAAACTAATATTCTACACTGACAATTGAAGCAAAATAGCACAGTATAGCACACTAACTAATAGCACTGAACAGAGCCCTGTTCTATTTCTCTCCACGCCGAAATCACACTGAAAATGGCTACCATTGAAAGAATACTTTTATACTGTAAACCATGATTGGATAAAGTCATGATGACAGTGTCCAATCATGACTCATGACTTCAGCCAGTGAATCAGTGCTCTGTGCCCTGATTGGCTGAAGCTTTCACTGCTTCAGCCAATCAGGGCTTGCAATGCACTGTTCAGCGCCACAATGCATTGTGGTTTGTTCAGGGGGCCGAACAAACGGTTCGTCGAACGTCCAAACAGCAAAAGTTCGTCCCGAACTTATGCTTGACCAAATCCGTTCCCATCCCTAGTCGCCAGTACAGTATTTATAAATTGAAATCATATCCCCTCTCAAGCGTCTCTTCTCCAGAGAGAATAAGTTCAGTGCTTGGAACCTTTCTTCATAACTAATATCCTCCAGTCCCTTTATTAGTTTTGTTGCCCTTCTCTGTACTCGCTCCATTTCCAGCACATCCTTCCTGTGGACTGGTGCCCAGAAGTGGACAGCATACTCCAGGTGCAGCCGGATCAGAGTCTTGAGTTAATCCCCTTTTTAATGCATGCCAATATTCAGTTTGCTTTGTTAGCAACAGCTTGGTATTGCATGCCATTGCTGAGCCTATCATCTACTAGGAGCCCCGGGTCCTTTACCATCCGCGATTCCCCCAGAGGTTCTCCCCCCAGTGAGTAGATTGCATTCATATTTTTGCCACCCAAATGCATTATTTTAAATTTTTCCACATTAAACTTCTGCCATGTAGTTGCCCACCCCATTAATTTGTTCAGATCTTCTTGAAAGGTTTCCACATCCTGCAGAGAAGTTATTGCCCTGCTTAGCTTAGTATCGTCCGCAAATACAGAGATTGAACTGTTTACCCCATACTCCAGGTCGTTTATGAATAAATTAAATAGGATTGGTCCCAGGACAGAACCCTAGGGGACCCCATTTTCCACCCCTGACCATTCCAAGTACTCCACCCTCTGAACTCACCCTTGTAGCCAGTTTTTAATCCATGTACTCACTCTATGGTCCATGCCAACTGACCTTACTTTGTACAGTAAACGTTTATGGGGAACTGTGTCAAATGCATTTGCAAAATCCATGTACACCACGTCTACGAGCCTTCCTTTATCTAGATGGCAACTCACTTCTTCATAGAAGGTTAGTAGATTGGTTTGGCAAGAACGATTCTTCATGAATCCATGCTGATTACTGCTAATGATACCGTTTTCATTACTAAAATCTCCAAGAGCTTGCATACTATTGATGTTAAGCTAACTGGTCTGTAATTCCCAGGGATGTATTTTGGGCCCTTTTTAAATATTGGTGCTACACTGGCTTTTCTCCAATCAGCTGGTACAATTCCAGTCAGTAAAAATTAGGAACAATGGTCTGGCAATTATTTGACTGAGTTCCCCAAGGACCCTCGGGTGCAAGCCATCTGGTCCTTGTGTCCTGGTGACTTATTAATGTTAGGTTTTTCAAGTCTATTTCTAATTCTGTCCTCTGTTAGCCATGAGGGGGCTTCCTGTGATGTGTCATGAGGATAAACACTGCAGCTTTGGTTACTGAAGCCCCCTGATTCCCTCGTGAAGATTGAGAAGATTAAATTCAATACCTTCACCATCTCACCATCCTTTGTAACCAGATTCCCTTCCTCATTCTTTATGGGGCAAATATGGGCTGTCCTCCCTCTTTTACTTATTAACTAAAGAAAGAAATTCCCCTAACTGGATTTTTCCGGCACTTGCAAAGAAATTGTATAGATTGTGATCTCATATAAGAGTAAAAACAGTATTTTTATTTAGAGATTATAAAAACAAAACATTCCAAGCAACGGAAACATGTATAATACATATAATTCAAAAACATTACTGATTGTGTTCAACTAGACAATGATATTCCTACAGTCGGGGCTTTTATTAGGCCCATTAATTGTATTCCACTACACGGTGGTATTTAAACGATGGAATCTCTTTGCCAGTCCAACGCGTTTCGGGATATATTAAAATTCAGTCCTTCTTCAGGGTCTTAATTGGAAAGAGGAATTCATCTGTGATGTTGACGTTGCTTGTTTTAGAACCAGTGGTAAAAGGGGGAAAACGGGAGTACTTGAAAATATGATGACAGATGGTTATAATTTTTATATATGTGAAGTGCTGTTCTCTGGATACTCCATCAATATGTTTCAATCCCTCAAATTGTGGATATGTACAATTAACATTACACCTACCCTGCCCGTCTCGGATGCGTGCTGGCCGCAGTGGTACACTGGAGCAAAAAACAGGGGAGAAGGAAAACCTGTAATTGAGTATTTAAAGTTTTAGCCAGCCACAGATCCCAGCATCTGCTCCCTCTTTTACTGTTTGTATACTTATAGAATTTATTGGGGTTTTTTTTGCCCTCCTCCACTATGTGTCTTTCATGTTCTATTTTAGCCGCTCTAATTGCACCCTTACATTTCTTGTTGCATTCTTTGTAAAGTCTGAATGCTGATGGTGATCCCTCAGCCTTGTATTTTTTGAAGGCCTTCTTCTTTGCTTTTATATGCATTTTTACATTGGAGTTAAGCCATCCAGGACTTCTGTTCGCTCTTTTAAATTTATTTCCCAATGGGATGCACTGGCTAATGCCCTTATTTAATATGCTCTTAAAGCAAATACATCTCTCCTCTTTGTTCTTTGTGCCTAAGATTTTATCCCAATTCATATCTTCTAGCAAGGTTTGTAGTTTAGGGAAGTTGTCTCTTTTGAAATTCAGTGTCTTTGTATTCCCCTTATGTTTCCTATTTGTGTGATTTATACGGAAGCTAATTGACCTGTGATCGCTGTTTCCTAAATTGCCCCGTATTTCCACATCAGTAGCGCTTTGTTTCTAGTTGGTGCGTCTACCTTGTGGTTTGTTGGTGCGTCTACCATCTTACCCATAAAATTGTCCTGCAAGACATTTAGGAACTGGTGAGCATACTCCCGGTATTACTTTCCCCTTAGTGTTCATCCACTTCGTGTTCAGCTACAAATACCTATGCCACATGTCTGTCTCAATGCGCTTTTCCCCAAGGGGTTAAAAATCCAGGGCTTCTGCTTTACTCGCTCACTCCATGTTCACCGTTGCCATAGAATTAGAGGAAAAAGAGCTCCAATAGTGTAAAACCTTTTATTAGCTTTAATATATGACATACAACATTAGTTAATGCACCTACCTTTCATTGTGCATTTCGCCCTGCACCTGGGTTTACACACATTATGTTATTGCCGGCCAGCTCCACTCTGTGACAGTGCGAGTGCAGTTCATGTGTAGTTCCTCACCGCTACCTGTCACCTTACAGATGGATCAGCTTACCTCCTGTATGCCCCAACGTATGTTTCGTCGCGTGATGAGAGCCTCAGGAGGCATCGCAGTAAGCATTCCCCATGACCCATTTACATTCAATTAATTGCATTCCATTCTTTCCTAATTATCCAACCATCTAATTAGACCTAGCCTAGAGTATCAGTAAAACCATCAATTCAAATAGCAATTACATAGCCACTGATTTCTTATCTTTATCAAATGTCAGTATCCACTCTAATCGGCCAGACATTGGCAGAAAGCCTCTTATGTTCATGTGAGAAGTGATCTCAAAGCGTATGTGAAAGAGGACTTTTTTTTTAAATATAATCTTTTTTTATGTTCACAGTTCTGACAAAACAGTCAAAAAGACAATAATTATCAAATAACAGCCAAGAAAGGGAAAAGGACAAAGCAGCCCAAACGGGTATTTGAACAGAGTACATAATATAAGGCCCGGTTGGGTGTTAGAGACGGAGGCGTCTACTTCGTGGTCATGAAAACATATAAGCCATATCACTATTAATTTGTCTCTAGACCTGCTACCAAACTTTAGCGGCATTAATGAACAGACACCACTGGTTTGGGCAGAAAAATGAAAGGCAGATGGCAAACAGATAAAGGAAACATAAAACATTAAAATCAAACAACAAAAATAAAAGAAAGAATGCACTCTAATAAATTATGCTCGCAGTCATGTATCAAATATTTCAGGTGGTCAAGTCTATAGCATTGCTGACAGTTGGGCCCCTCCTACTGGGACTGTGTCCATTGGTTGTGTGCTTGTGCGGACCTCGTCTACATAATAAATCCAAATGGCCCAAATTCCATACCATTTATCATATCTGTCCTTACATGTCGCCATCCATTCCTCTGCAGCCCTAATACCGTTCACAAGACGAATCCATTCCAATCGGCTTGGAACTTGTCTGCTTTTCCAGTAGATGGGGATCAATCTCCTAGCCGCATTCAGGAGATGAGGCAGTACCGACTTTTGATAAAGGCTGAGAGGGATGGCAGGGACATGCAGGAGGAAGCCCATTGGAGAGTCAGGGAGGTCTATGTTCAATATGAGGTTTATGTGCAAAAATGAACCCCTATGTCTACAGTCCCTCCAGCAAGCATCTGAGGAGGTTGGGTATATTTTAGCGAGCTTAGTAGGGACCCTATACCATCTAGTCATTACTTTGAACCCATTCTCCTGCATTTTCGTGTCAACAGAACTAGAATGAGTAAGGCGGTACAGATGGTCAAGTTGCAGCTCAGTAAACTCATGTTGCAGGTCTCTTTCCCATTCTCGAATGTATATTGGTTTCCCCTTGGGTCCTTGCCCTAGTAGCATCTCATACAGTACAGAAATAGTGTGCGGGATTGAATTGGCAGACATGCACAGCTTCTCAAAAGGAGTGGAGGAGGTGGGGGAGCGTATGGCTTGAGGTAAACCACGCGAGAAATGTTGAAGCTGTCCATGTCTCCAATCATCTAAGGGGAATCTACCGTATTGAGCTCTAAGTTCCCCCAATGGGATTCATTCTTAACCTTGGAAGAACCTACCACACCTCACCTTGCGGCCTGCTGTCCAAGTACGGAAGAAAGACAGGTGTTCCCCTGGGGCAAACCAGGGGAAACCTCCTAGGGGGGCCAGTGGGGAGAACCAAGGTACAAGCTGTCCTGACCTGTTTAGGGTATCCCATAGCTTCGCAGCTTGAGCAGTCACTGGAGAAACAAATACCAACAGACCTATGTGCCTGGGGTAGCCATGGGGCATGAGATAAGTTGCGGCCAGCCACAAATTTTTCTAAGGATACCCACACCTTAGTGGACACCCCATGGTGCCAGTCCAATGTGCGCTTCAGGGCGATCGCCTCATAATATTTGCGTATATCTGGGATGCCCAGGCCTCCCAACCGCTTAGGTCTCTGTAAGGTGCGAAGAGCCAACTGCCAGATGTATTTTTAGAAACGTACTGTTAAGGATCAAAAAGAAAGACCTGGGTAAATAGGCACCATTTATAGATAAAACAGAATGCGAGGTAACACATTCATCTTTAATACACTGTCTCGGCCCATAAACGAGAAGGTCCCATCTGTGTAAGTCTGATTTTATAGTGGAGTGTAGTGGGAATAATTACTATTATAAAGCAGTGGGGGGTAAGATAAACACCCAGATATTTCAGGTGAGTGTGGCACCAAGTGAAGGAGAAAGAGGCTTGCAACCATGTACTTAAGCTCGATGGGATGTTTAAGGATATAATTTCAGACTTATTATAATTGATTTTGAAATTGGAGAGTAAGCTGAAATTCTGTAGTTCATCCATGATATTGGGAAGAGAGATCAGGGGGTCAGCCACATAGAACAGGACATCGTCAGCATAAGTGGATAGTTTATGTTCCCTTGGCCCAACACCAAAGCCCTTGATATTTGGATTCGAATGACTCCTGTTCAGCATTGGTTCCAGGGTGAGGGCAAAAATGAGGGGGGACAGTGGGCAGCCCTACCTAGTTCCATGCTCAATAAGGAAGGTGTCCGAAAGGACTCCATTCACTTTAACTTGGGTTTCAGTGTGGCTATAGAGCGAGGTTATCCAGGAGAGCATATTAGGGCCAAGCCCCAGCCTGGTCAATACAGCTCGAAGGTATACCCAGTCCACCCTGTCAAACGCCTTTTTAGCATCAGTGGAAAGCAGGAGACAGGGTGAATGTTCGGTTTGTGTTTGTGCCCAGGGGATCAATTGAATCACCCAATTAGAATTGTCCCTAGCTTCCCTTCCGGTACTAAACCCCATCTGGTCTGGCTGTATGATAGATGGCATTATGGGTTTAAGACGGTTCGCTAAAATCTTCGCTAATATTTTTATGTCGGTGTTAAGAAGTGATATCGGTCTGTAGCTGCTAGGGACAGTGTGGTCTTTCCCTTCTTTGGGGAGCACTGTAATATGGGCCAGTAATCCCTCTTTAGATATAGCGGTACCCAAAGCTAAGGCACACATTGGGCTAAACAGTAAGGGGAGGAAAGTACTGTAGTAGGCATTTGTATATCCGTCTGGACCTGGGCTTTTCCCTTTCAGGAGTTCTTTTACCACTGTTTTCAGCTCTGTCTGGGTAATAGGCCTCTCAAGGTGTTTGCTAGTTTGAGTAGTAAGTTGGGGGGGCTTGGGCCTCTACCAGATATTCCAGAATATGGCCCTGTTTCTGATCTGCCATTGAGCCAGGTAGTGTAGCAGGGAGCTGGTAGAGCTGGGCATAGTAGTCCCTAAAGGCAGCCACAATCTTAGAGGAGTGAACTACTGGGGAACCTGTCGCTGTTTGGAGTTTATGTACGTGGACCGAGGCCTGTTGTCTCTTTAGGGACCTGGCTAGCAGTCGCCCACATTTATTCCTGTACTCGTAAAATTTGTGAGAAATTTGGTGTAGGCGGGCCTGTATCCGGGCATCAAGCATGCTGGCAAGCTCCAAGCGAAGGGGTTGGAGTTCTGCTGCCAGCTCTGGAGTCAGACAACATTTATGCTTGAGTTCCGCAGATTAGATCTTTTTTAGGAGGGTTTGGAGATCCCCCTCACATTTTCAACCTTGCGCCCTGGGATATGAACTCCCCCCTGATCACGCGTTATGCCCTTCCCATATGAACGCCACCCCTACATCATCCATTGAGTTCTCGGCAAAGTACAGGGAAATAGATTCTGATATGTGCTTCAACGCCACTACATCATCCAAGATGTTCTCATTCAGTCGCCAGGTTCAGGACCTGGCGTCAGGACAACAGATGTATAGAGAGGGATTCCGGGGCGTGATCTGAGAGGGTGACAGAGCCGATCGATCCACTAGATAGGGTCTCCAGAGAGAACTGATCCATCAGTAACAGATCTATGCGAATGTATACGGTATGAGTGGCCGAGTAGTAGCTAAAATCTTTGTCAGTGGGGTGGAACACCCTCCAGCAATCGACAAGATAGTGGGAGTGCAGGGATTTTCTGCAGTGTTTGAGGAAAGCGAAAGAGTGGGTGGAACGCCCCATAGATTTGTCCATCCCGGGGTCTGGACTGACATTGAAATCTCCCCCCTCTCTAAAATTAGAGAGGGATTCTAAGAAGGAGTCTACGAAGATGAGCTGTAGAGTGTTCGGTGCGCACACGGTTGCAAAAGTGAATTTATGGCCTAGAATGGTGCCTTTAATTAAAACATATCTGCCATTGGATTCAGTTAATTGGTCCACCAGGACAAAGGGGCATTGTTTATGTATGGCTATAGCAACTCAGCTGGACTTAGATTGAGGAGAGTTGCTGAGAAACCATTGATGATACAGGTGGGTGGGAATGCGGGGGACTGAGTAGTATTCCTCCTTCACATTGCAGTCCCCAGCCCTCCTTCACATTCCTGTCCTTACCCCCTTTATAGCACCCCCTTCACATTCCTGTCCTCACCACCTTCATAGCATCCCCCTTTACATTCCTGTCCTCACCCCCTTTATAGCACCTCCCTTCGCATTTGTGACATCACGGAGCTGGTAGATGTTAGAGACCTTACGCTCCTCCACCTTCCGTTTGAGGATGTCCCGCAGATGCTCAATAGGGTTTAGGTCTGGAGATGCTTGACCAGTCCTTCACCTTTACCCTCAGCTTCTTTAGCAAGGCAGTGGTCATCTGTAGTGGAGGTGCAGTGGAGGTGTGTTTGGGGTCGTTGTCATGGAATACTGGCCCTGCGGCCCAGTCTCCGAAGGGAGGGGATTATGCTCTGCTTCAGTATGTCACAGTACATGTTGGCATTCATGGTTCCCTCAATGAACTGTAGCCCCCCAGTGCCAGCAGCACTCATGCAGCCCCAGACCATGACACTCCCACCACCATGCTTGACTGTAGGCAAGACACACTTGTCTTTGTACTCTTCACCTGGTTGCCACCACACACGCTTGACACCATCTGAACCAAATAAGTTTATCTTGGTCTCATCAGATCACAGGACATGGTTCCAGTAATTCATGGCCTTAGTCTGCTTGTCTTCAGCAAACTGGGCCGGCTTTCTTGTGCATCATCTTTAGAAGAGGCTTCCTTCTGGGGCGACATCCATGCAGACCAATTCGATGCAGTGTGCAGTGTATGGTCTGAGCACTGACAGGCTGACCCTCCATCACTTCAGCCTCTGCAGCAATGCTGGCAGCACTCATACGTCTACTTCTCAAAGACATCCTCTGGATCTGATGCTAAGTATGTGCACTAAACTTCTTTGGTCGACAATGGCGAGGCCTGTTCTGAGTGTCCTGTTAAACCGCTGTATAGTCTTGGTCACCGTGCTGCAGCTCAATTTAAGGATCTTGGCAATCTTCTTATAGCCTAAGCCATCTTTATGTAGAGCAACAATTCTTTTTTTCAAATCCTCAGAGACTTCTTTGCCATGAGGTGCCATGTTGAACTTCCAGTGACCAGTATGAGAGAGTTAGAGCAATAACACCAAATTTAACACACCTGCTAACTATTCACACCTGAGACCTCGTAACACTAACGAGTCACATGACACCGGGAAGGGAAAATGGTTTTCACTTAGGGTTGTACTCATTTTGTTGCCAGCGGTTTAGACATTAATGGCTGTGTGTTGAGTTATTTTGAGGGGGCAGATAATTTACACTGTTATACAAACTGTACACTCACTACTTTACATTGTAACAAAGTGGCATTTCTTCAGTGTTGTCACATGAAAAGATATAATAAAATATTTACAAAAATGTGAGGGTGTACTCACTTTTGTGAGATACTGTACATGGGATACTTTCAGCTCCATTACAATATTAGCCACACTGTAATAGTCTGAAAGAGACCAGTGAAAATAGAGCCAGACCTGGCACCGCCAGCCATGACTCCCATAGTTTAGAAAATGTATTCGGTGTGCCCCTATTGCGGTATTTCTGTTGTTCCTTCAGGAGGGTATCATTTACCTGGAGATGCCATTCCTCGAATGAGGGAGGACTGGGAGAAAACCATTTCATAGCAATGCTTTTTCGCGCTATAAACAGTAATCTGTTAATTGGTGAAAAGAATCTCTTAATCAAGTTAACCCAATAAGGAGATCTTATGATCCAGGTCAATGTGAGTATGAAAGGCACCATTAATTGTGTTCACCAGTTTGCCAGTATCTGAGCAATTTGGGGCACTTTCAAAGCATATGGAGTAAGTCTGCTGGATATTGTTGGCATCGTGAGCACTCCGGGGTGTCCCGCCTGCCCCACTTAATAACTTTACTGGAGTCCTATATGTCCTATGTATAATAAACAATTGAGACAGGCGTGGGAAGATGATAGGGATACAGAGGGCAGCCTCTCTAAAATAGTTTGCCAAGCATTGTCTGATAAATCACCCAGGTCTTTTTACCACCCTCTCCTGTCTGGACTCAGAGATATCTTGATAATTTAATGGTTCTTGATGAATTTGATTTAAATGTTTTTGAGAGTTCACAAGTGTCTAAACTGTTGGTTTATATGAATATTTGTTTATTATTATTATTATTATTTAATGTATGAATATTTTTAGAAGTAATATTAATATTACATAACTGAAGTAAATTTTGTTATGAATTTAGACGGACCTACTTGTCACATGCTATTAAGGTTATGTGGATATAGTGACTGCAGTATTGATTTTGATGAGCATTTTTAGCTTTCTGAAGAGAAAGCGAAGAACTGTCTGCTAAATTTTTAATTCAGTCTAACCTAAAAACGATATGGAGCTGTATGTATTGAAGACAAGAAGGAAGATTTTTTTTCTCTTCTCTTCAGTCGTTCAGCTGTGAGTTTTGTTTGAACTTTTTAATTTCAGGAAGAAATTTATTTTTTTTAGCCTTTCAACCCTATTGGAATGTATGATCTATCTGCGTAACTGAAGTTATTTTGTTATGAATTTACAGACGGGCCTACTTGTCGCATGCTATCAAGGCTATGTGGATATAGTGATTGCGTTATCTCAGTGTCCTTACATTGATGTCAACTGGCAAGATAATGATGGGAATACATCTCTCATAACAGCCGCACAAGCAGGTAGGTATTGCTTCTTTAGGACTAATGTATTCCCTGCTTCTAGTAACAGTTTATACTTCATATGTAAATTAATCACAAGCTTAACACTTTGTTCATCAAGTTACTCATCAATCCAAATATTTTAACAAAAATATTAGAGAAACTGTAACATTAAAGCATTTGAAAGTCAAAGGAATAAAAATGAAAGCTTGTGAAGAATGTTTCATCTTCATGAAGAGTACAATATTGAATCTGTGAACTACATAAGGTAATATCCAAGTTTGGATATTAAAAATGGTGATGACATAAACACTCACACAGACACACATGCATACATACCTTCACACAGGTTGAACTGGATAAACTGGTGTTTTCATTTACCCATACAAACTATGTAACTATGTGGCTGAACCAGGGTTTTGTAGAGTGGAAGAATTAGTTTTCTCTCTTGAGTAAATATTCTTTTTAATGCATGTCAATCGTCTTCTAGCTATGCTTGCTGCAGCTCAGTATTGCACACTATTGGTGAGTCTGTGATCTACTAGGATCCCCAGATTTTAAAAGGTAGATCTGTCAAGAATAGTCTTTCATAAATCTGTGGTGGTTACTAATAATGGTATTTTTATACATTGGCAAATTCTTGAATATAGCCCCATACCATTAGTTCAAATAGTGTACATGCTATTGATGTTAGGCTGTCTGGTCTGTAGTACCCAGTTCTATATCTCAGCCCTGTTTTGAATACTGGTACCACATTTGCTTCTTGCCAATCAGCTGGTACCATTACAGTCAATAAGCTGTCCTAAAAATTAGGAACAATGATCCTGCTATAACATCCCTTTCTGAGAAATTAAAATAAGTGTCGCGCAACGCAATACAATTTTACATCCCAATGTGTCACAAACATATGTACCCAATCCGCACAACTAACCACATGCGTTAATATTAAAATGTGTGTTTTTCCAGACTAATCACATAACATATTATCATTCCTCTTAGGGCAAAACCAATAATCAACAGTGCAACAGTAAACAAAAGTCCATATATTGTAGCAAAAAAAAAAAAATGAAAAAAAAAAGTGGCTTATGTCAAAATATTGCTCTATATTCAGCCAGTTCAAATTTTCTCAAACTCCTGTATTCTTATCAAAACATGTGTATCCAAACTCTGTGATCCCTCCGCATTTGTAAAATTAGTGAATCCCACCAATTTCATAATATGCTATCATCTTTAAACGTGAACTTATTTAGCTCTGTCCGCTTTAAAGGGTTCACTCCCAGGCACTTCAACTCTCCACTCCTGAATTCTTCTTCATAGGCTCCAAATTAGATCCCTCCAGATTGAAAATAACCTCCACTTGTTCCTCTGCTCATGAAAGGAAAAGACTATTATGGTGTTTTTACCATATTAAAACCAATATTCTTTATTAGAAATAATAAAAAATACTCCCACTCACAACAAAAGTGCACTCCAAAAGCAGTGTACCACTTTAAAAGTGTATCAATATACAGTATGCAGGTAAAGTGTCCCCTTAAGGATTAGGCATCTACCTCACCCAAATCAGCTCCAAACATGGCACTTCCAGGTAGGCGTGATGACGTTACTATATAGAAAAAAGAAGGAAGAGTGGGACTTTTAGATGAGATAGATGACTTTGTGGAGGCAGATTTGGAAAAATTGCAAATTTTATTAATAAATGACATTTTATGAAGTATGGCAATGTTAAAAACTACATATACAGTAAATATACTAATTCATGTTAACACCACCCACACATAACATACAGGTGTGGCATGGGTAAAAAATTACATAGGTATAGTAATTCGATGACAATTTCATTTGTTGCATTGAATAAGTTCATATATATACATGTATCATATGTCTTATAGACAGCACTAGCAGAAAAATTAATAGTCTAATGCCGACCAGGATCGATGTGTCCATTACAGACATGGGTCAGCATCGCGTATTCCCGGCGCGTTTCGTGTAGAGACACTCTTCGGAGCTGATGCTCAAGTATGTCTACAAAGTGTAAAGAAATGGTAACATTAGTCTAGTTCTAACTAGTAATATGAAGGAAAGGCGAAGTAGCCTGTCCTAAGTACTCACAAGGGGTCCGATGCGGTAAAATGCTGCGACCGTGCAAACAGGGCTCCAAGATAGTTGAGGTAATTGCAGCCGTGTGCAGCAAGGCACATACAACAAGACCTCCCCATGGCTCATGACACAAATTGCTAATGCGTGAGTAAAAAACCATGGTGACCCGTGATGGCAACCTGGAGTGATCTGAAAAAAGTGTACATGGAACTGAGTGTGAGTGAAAAAAAAAAAAAAAAAAAAAAATATATATATATATATATATATATATATATATATATATATATATATATATATATATATATATATATATGAAATGTATATGAAAAAATATTGACAAAATAAGTGTTGAGATGATATTAATCAATGTGTAAACAATGTGATCATGGCTCAAGTGACATAGGGGCGGTGCAAAAGTGATGAATGGTCAGGCCAAAAATATAATAAAAGAAAACAAATAGTGAAAACAGTAATGAGCAATGAGAGAAAATGGGGGTGATGTGTCAAGTGTATATAGACCTAGTGAATAACTCACGTGTTGGGACAAAAACGAAGTAGAATGCTGCACTGCAATGTGGTGTCTGGAACATGTGTCAGCAAAATTGTGTCAGGGGAGGCCGTTTATATGGGCCCCGCACACTGGCTGATACCAGCATCACGCTAGTGTGGCATGGGCTGGGAGGGGCTCCGCCCTCCGTAGAAGCCTGTACTCCCACCAGAGCAGCTGAGATGGAAATCACGTGCGCCGTGTGTTGGCGTCAATCATGAAAACACACGCAGAGCAGGATGCGAGGTGCTGATGCTCTGTAGGCACCCACCCACTACCCCGCACAGCTCCCCACCCCTAATGGGCGGGGAGGAGAGGGGGAGGAGGGGACACATAGAAAGCATCGCAGCTCCCTGGTACAGACTGAAAAAGGAACCCCGAATTGCTATGGCCACGGCATACCCCCAACAGACTCGCGCAATGGTGCTGTAAAATTTACAAGGATACAGTGAATATGCAAGAACCCGGGTTGACATTGCCACCCGTAATCTTTATCTTTTTATTTATATTTTTCATATAAGTTGATGCTGTGCGAATATACATAACAGTGTGGGCAGCAACTATTATTTAATTTACTTTACTTGTTTTATAGAGGTAAGAGAATACCAAAGAGTATAAAGTGTAAGTTCACCTTTACAGAAAATCTGTAAGGTGAACTTACATTGGACCCCCTCCCCATTTCCCCTGGTCCCGCTGTACCTGAGGCCGGCAATCACCCGCTAGGAGACATCAGGTCACCGCTTCAGGGATTCGTAAGCCCCACAGCTTTCTCTCGTCTTCTCCCCCACTGATAGGACGGGCTAGTTGGGTTCTGATTGGTCAACCAATTAGAATGCCTTCTTTACTCACCTTAACGAGGTACGCTTAGGGGATTAATGAGAATGGTATCATTAGCAGTAATCAGCATGGATTCATGAGGAATCGTTCTTGCAAAACCAATCTATTAACCTTCTATGAGGAGATGAGTTGCCATCTACAGTGCCTTGCAAAAGTATTCACACCCCCCCCCCCCCCTTGGCATTTTTCGTGTTTTGTTGCCTCACAACCTGGAATTAACATGGATTGTTTAAGGATTTGCATTATTTAATTTACAGAACATGCCCACAACTTTGAAGATGTTTTTTTTTTTATATTGTGAAGCAAACAACAAATAGGACAAAATAACAGAAAAAGTCAATGTGCATAACTATTCACCCCCCTAAAGTCAATACTTTGTAGAGCCACCTTTTGCGGCTATCACAGCTCCAAGTCGCTTTAGAGAAGTCTCTATGAGCTTGTGACATCTTACCACTGGGATTTTTGCCCATTCCTCCTTGCAAAACTGCTCCAGCTCCTTCAAGTTGGATGGTTTGCGCTTGTGAACAGCAATCTTTAAGTCTGACCACAGATTTTCTATTGGATTGCGGTCTGGGCTTTGACTAGGCCATTCCAACACATTTACATGTTTCCCCTTAAACCACTCAATTGTTGCTTTAGCAGTGTGTTTGGGGTCATTGTCCTGCTGGAAGGTGAACCTCCGTCCTAGCCTCAAATCACACACAGGGTGGTACAGGTTTTGCTGAAGAATATCCCTGTATTTAGCACCATCCATCTTTCCCTCAACTCTGACCAGTTTCCCAGTCCCAACTGCTGAAAAACATCCCCACAGCATGATGCTGCCACCACCATGTTTCACAGTGGGGGTGGTGTTCTTTGGGTGATGTGATGTGTTGGGTTTGCACCAGACATAGCATTTTCTTTGATGGCCAAAAAGTTCAATTTTAGTCTCATCAGACCAAAGCACCTTCCTCCATACATTTTGTGAGCCTCCCACATGCCTTTTCACAAACTCAAAATGTGCCATTTTGTTTTTTGCTGAAAGTAATGTCTTTCTTCTGGCCACTCTGCCATAAAGTCCAACTCTATGAAGCGTATGGCTTATTGTCATCCTATGTACAGATACTCCAGTCTCTGCTGTGGAACTCTGCAGCTCCTCCAGGGTTACCTTAGGTCTCTGTGCTGCCTCTCTGATTAATGCCCTCCTTGCCCGGTCCGTGAGTTTTGGTGTGCAGCCGTCTCTTGGCAGGTTTGCTGTTGTGCCATGTTCTTTCCATTTGGTTACAATAGATTTGATGATGCTCCTAGGGATCAGCAAAGATTTGGATATTTTTTATAACCTAACCCTTCTCAACAACATTTTCCCTTACTTGTTTGGAGAGTTCCTTGGTCTTTATGGCATTGTTTGGTTAGTGGTGCTTCTTGCTTAGGTATTGCAGCCTCTGGGGCCTTTCAAAAAGGTGTGTATATGTAATGATGGGTCATGTGACACTTAGATTGCACACAGGTAACAATCATTTCACTAATTATGTGACTTCTGAAGGTAATTGGTTGCACCAGAGCTTTTTATGGGCTTCATAACAAAGGGGGTGAATACATACGCATATGCCAATTATCAGTTTTTTATTTCTGAAAAATAGTTTTATGTATATCCTTTTCTAATTTTACTTCACAAACTTAGACTATTGTGTTCTGATCCATCACATATAATTCAGATTAAAAAAACATTGAACTAAAGGCTGTAATGTAACAAAATAGGTAAAAAGCCAAGGGGGGTGAATACTTTTGCAAGGCACTGTAGATAAAGGAAGGCCCATAGACGTGGTGTATCTGGATTTTGCAAAAGCATTTGACACAGTTCCCCATAAACGTTTACTATACAAAATAAGGTCTGTTGGCATGGACCATAGGGTGAGTACATGTATTTAAAACTGGCTACAAGGGCGGTACAAGGCCTGACCGGGGTCTGAATAGGATGTGCTGCTACAGAGCTCCTGCCATCCTCCTGCAGAATCCTTGGCATCCATCCTCCAGCAAGGTGATCCTGCCTCCCACATGGCATCTAGTGCTAATCAGACAGCCAGCGAGCCGCTCGAGACTGTATTGTGGCTTTCCTCAGTGTTTGAGGCTGCTGGGGAGACAGGCCACGGCTCCGGCCTAGCTTCGGGAGCGGAGGCCATCTTGCTACACCCGGCCGCAGTGCCGGCGCCTAATCTTGGCCTCCCAGACCTCCCTATACACGGCTCTTCCTCCTCACAGCAACCGGAGACCACCCGCCACCCTTGGCACTCACTGACACCCCTCCACGGTGGCCTGTAGGCGGAAAAACGGCTCTGGCCCTGTGAACGGCGGCCATCTTGTTGCACCTGGCCGCTCTGCTGGAGCCTAATCCTAGCCTCCCAGACCTCCCTATACATGGATGTTCCTCCTCACAGCAACCGGAGACCACCCACCACTCGTGGCACTCACTGACACCCCTCCACGGCGGCCTGCAGGTGGAAAAACAGCTCCGGCCCTGTGAACGGCGACCATCTTGGTGTACCCGGCACTCACCATTCTGACTCCTCTGAGACCGGTAAGCCGCCCCTGGAGGCTGGAGCACTCTGGCCGGCCAGGCTGTGACCCCCAGGGATGGACAGATTGACTTTACCCTGTGACAAAAGTTGAAATCGCAGCCCTTGGGGGCGCATGCACGTGAGCAGGAAAGATGGCTGCCTGATTCCCCTGCTCCGCACAGACGGAATGGCAAACCTCGGCTAGCATAGAACAACCCGCACCCGGCACACACTGAAAGCTTCCCGCAGCTCCGGAACACATCAGTCATCCGGCGGTTATGTACTGCTCGACAAAGAACCGTCAAAAGTATAATACACAGCCCAAATCAGCTCTGGCCTCAGGGAAGGGGAAAAAGACAATGGCTCCAGATCCTCCAGAGCCTGACGACTCCTCACAACACTCAGCAGTGGACCCTGCCTCCCCAGCTGACAGCCTGCACCAGTTCCCTACAGACCTCGTAAGTCCCCTGCATGCAGATTCAGATGCCCTGCTGAACAGATTTTGCTCCATTGTGAGAGATGAAATCACACTGGCCTCACGCAAGCTCTCCTCTGACTTTGTAAAAGGACTTAAAGAGATAGGCCACTGCACTAACCAGTTAGAGCAAAGAATGGATTTAGCAACCACTGTTTTTTCACTGCTTGAAGGCCAAGTAGAAGAGATGGATAAATTGTCTGCAGAGCTGGAGTCCCTGCAAGACAAACTAGAAGATGCTGAAAATAGGGCTCACAGGGATAATCTTCGTATCCGTGGAGTCCTGGAAAAAATCACTGATTTGCAGGGTACAGCAACTGCCTTTTTCCAGGAGTTGGCACCTGAGATAACCCTGGAGAGACTGGAATTTGACCGTATACACAGTTACCTAGCACCCAAACCGTCAGAAGGCCCCCCAAAAGATGTCATCATCAAGTTCCACAAGGAGCGGCTCCTCCAAGCTGCACGGGAACAGCAAGACCTCTCTTTCCCGGGTAACCCCTGTTAGCTTTTTGCGGATTTCTCTCCAGTAACCATTGCTAGGAGAAGGGGCCTGAAACCCTACCTCCAGATCCTGCAGACCCAAGGGATCAAATATAGATCAGTGTCTGCCAAACCTCTACTCCAATCCCTGCACTGGCTCCCAATCACCCAGCGAATTAAATTCAAGATACTAACCACAACATACAAAGCCATTCACAACTCTGCCCCGACTTACATCACTAATCTTGTCTCCAAATATCATCCAAATCGACCTCTCGGCTCCTCTCAAGACCTCCTGCTTTCAAGCTCTCTCATCTCCTCCTCCCATGCTTGTCTCCAGGATTTCTCCAGAGCCTCTCCAATCCTCTGGAACTCGCTACCTCCATCTATCTGGCTATCCCCTACTCTTGCTAACCTTCAGGCGATCCCTGAAAACTCATCTCTTTAGGAAAGCCTATCACGTCTCCAACTAATCTCCTATCACTTCCACCAGCTCATTCCCCACAGTTACAACCTTTTGTACCACCTGCCCCACCCTATTAGATTGTAAGCTCTTCTGTGCAGGGCCCTCTTAATCCTCTTGTATTTTATTGTATTATACAGTAACTGTATTGTCTCCCTATTATATTGTAAAGCGCTGCGTAAACTGTTGGCGCTATATAAATCCTGAATAATAATAATAATATAGATGTGGGTTCCCTTTTAAGCTTTCATTTTCGCATCTCGGTCGCCAGTTCCACGCATCCTCCCCCTCCGGCTTGAAACGTCATTTCCAGGAACTGCAGCTGGATATACCACCTTCCCAGGGAGATGCACCCTCTTCTTCCTCCCAGCCCAGATCCTCCCAGTCTCCTCGCCAGGCCCCTCAGCCCCTCCAAAGGTCTCAACCTGGCTTGCAGGCCTTGCCAGACCTGCAGACCCAAAGGTTCATAGTGGGCCCTAAGGGCTGATGATATGTAACCTCTCACGTTGACGGTTCTACACAGAAAAGTTACAAATGACTCCATGAAACCCTAAGCCTGCCTCCTACTGCTATCGGACCTACATTATGTCTAGCACCCACTGATACTCAGCATGTTGTTATTGAGTCGGTAATAGACAGAACTGATCTCACAGATGCTAGTTTTTTCTGTTCCATTGAACCTGAACTGACACTCAACTTCTTGCAAGAACTTCACAGAACTGGGCCCCCCCTGAGGCGACCCAACTGCGAGATGTCAGTCTCACTGAGGCAAGAGATTGAGCCCTCAATATGGCATGTCACTTTGGCCCCCTTTACAGGGGTCCTACGTGGTGGCCGCGGAGTGTTCAGCTGACTGCTTACTGCCGCCTCTGTAGGGGGGTGCACTCACACCCTGTTAAACAGCGGAATTACAGAATTCTTACAGGTTCTATTTTGTTCTATCCTGCTCTGTCTAGTTTTGTTTTTTACCTGATGCAAACATGCTGGTTTTCTCAGTTCTCCGGCAGCCACCACTGTGCTGCGGACTGCTGACAGTAGTCTTCCGTCCCCACTGGGAGGTGGGTGGGTTTCAAAATATGTTGTTATTTCCTCACCCTGTTAGTGTTGTTATTTACATTTTTATATTGAGATTGATTGCCTCTCTCTATATATATATTTGGTAGCCATATGGGACTACCTCAATGTCATTTTGGTCTCTCGCTCGCCATGGGCCCCCTCGACAGTGGAGGGGAACCCAGTGCGACAGAGAGACCTATGGTAAAAGGCAACCACATATCTTAGGACCTTACCTCCCTTTTCCCTTTTTCAGGTCCTCGCGGGGGGTGAGTAAAGTAGTTTTATGGCTGACTTCCCATGTACCATGACACTTAACTGGCTATCCCTGAATGTGCAGGGAATGAACTCCCCCCAAAAAAGGGTTAAAGTTTTTAAATATTTTAAGCAACAGAAAATGAACATAGCATGCCTACAGGAGACCCTTTTCTCATCTTCTTCCTGTCCTAAATACTTCAATGCCCTGTACCCTCAAGTTTTTCTGGCTAATGGCCCGACTAAACAGAGGGGCGTTTTGATTGCCTTACACAAGTCGGTAACCTTCAGTTGCAGTAGAGAGATTGCTGACCCAAATGGTAGGTACCTTTTACTACAAGGCACTATTCAGGACATGGGGGTCACCATCCTAACTTATTATGCTCCAAACAATAATCCGGGACCTTTCCTCTCCCATATCTGCTCCCTGTTGCAGTCCCACCAGAGAGGCACTCTCCTCTTAGCGGGAGACTCTAATGTTACGCTGAACCCTGCTCTGGATAAGTACCCCTCGGAACACAAAGCTCCATCACCCGATGCAAAAAAGTTTACACGTTCTATACAAAATCATGACCTGGTAGATATCCGGAGGGAGCTACACCCCATTGGCAGGGACTATACGCATTACTCCCATCCTCATCATTTCCATTCCAGAATTGACCATATGTTCGTTCTGAGGAAACATCTCCCCCTGGTTGTGTCTGCTTCCATTTTAGCAGCTCCTTGGACAGACCATGACCCTGTTTTGGTCATATGCCACTCACTACTCAGTAAACCGCAATATTCCCCTTGGACTATGAATGATTTACTCTTATCTTTTAAGGAAGTCCTCACTGATATTACTCAAGCCTCAGTGGAATATTTCAGGCTTAACGCTGGGTCGGTTTCCTCCGAGGTGACTCTCTGGGAAGCATACAAAGCAGTACTCAGGGGGCATATAATCCAACTGGCAGCAAAACGCAAGCAAGAACGAATAGCAATGTGGCACTCTTTGGAAGTGCACCTAGACTCCCTATCCACAATTTTTAAACAGTCCCCTAGTCCGGCTAATTATAAGCTAAACTATTAGATGGGGCAACTATAGAACTCGACCTATGCCTATACCTGAAGAGGGAGAATGTACATTACGCTGGGCCGGCCAGAAATGGTATGCCAAAGTCAACAGACCCAACTCAATGCTGGCCAATAGGCTGCGCACCTTTACCCCAAAACACAACCCTATTACTCTTCGCACTAGACATAATGTCCTCACAGGTAACCCGTTAAAAGTATTGGAAGAATTTAAGCACTGCCTCACCACCCTCTACCAGGCCCCCACTCAACCTCCTACCCAAGACCTGACATCCTTCCTGACATAGGTCAAACACTATGGTTTCGAATCAGTTCCCTTTTCCATCAGGAGGGGAACTCGGCAAGGCTGCACACTCTCCCACTCCTATTCATTTTGGCCATGGAATCGTTGGCAGAGGCGATCCGATCCCACCCGGACATAACTGGTGTTGGGATAGCAGGCACACCCCATAAGATATCACTGTTCGCAGATGATATCCTTCTAACCCTAACAAACCCTAGAATCACCTTACCTAACCTGTTCTCTTTACTAGACTCTTTTGCCTCCCTCTCTGGCTTGTCCGTTAACTTCACCAAATCAAAAGCCATGTCAATCAATCTTTGGCCCTCGGACTTGATAACCTTAAAAAACACCTTTACGTTCCAATGGCTGACCTCATTACCCTACCTCGGGATCCAGCTTACCCCTACCTACGAGGGACAATAAGGCAAACTTTCCTCCTATACTTAAGAAGCTGACGGACATTTGTCCTCCTGGGCTCGTCTCCCATTATCCTGGTTTGGCAGGATCGTGGCAATTCGTATGACATACCTCCCGAAATTACTTTACTTCTTTAGAGTCCTAACGGTCCCGATTCCGCCGCATGTCCTACGAATACATCAGCATAATATCCTGAAATTTGTGTGGGGTTCTACCCATTCCAGGATCAATAAGCAAATACTATATGCCCGCAGAATCAATGGAGGACTCTCAGTCCCTAACATACAAACCTACTACATAGCTGCAAACATAGCCCAGTTATCCCAGCTCCATGCACAACACCAAATGCTGCTATGGGCCACTATAGACCTAGTGGACTCGCACCCAACACCCATCTCCTCGTTGCCCTGGCTCCCCTCCACATATTACCCTCTCGTGACGGGGCCATGTCTGGCCCATTTCCTTCACATAATGGACTCGGTCAAGTATTTGGCTGGCCTGATTTCTCCTCATCTACTCTTACTTCAACTTCTCCAGTGCCCATTGTTCCCACCAGGCTGCGAAAATCCCCAGTAGTTCTCCTGGTGGAAGGCTAACAGTTTCACGGACATAAACTCCTTTTTTACCCCCCACTAGGATAATATAATTTGAGGCTCTACGCTCCTCTCACGATATCCCGTGAACACTACAGCTACCTACACATTTGCCATAGGAAAGGGAACTAGGAAAACAGCTAGATCCGGAGGACTGGCAGGTCATGACTTTAGCGATATCCAAATGCTCAAAGAACGTCATCTTTTTAGAAAATGCCTATAAGGTACTTTACAGGTGGTACTACACACCAGCTAGAATGGCCCATTTCATTCCAGTCTACTCCCCCCTGTGTTTCCGAGGGTGCTCCCAGGGGGACACAATGATGCACATCTGGTGGAACTGTCCGAGGGTACGCAGGTTATGGATCAGAGTTTACTCCCTCCTCCGAAACATACTCTATGCTGACCTCAAAAAGATCCATACGAAGCACTTCTCTGCAACCCAATTACAGAACTGCTTTGCCCGGAGCGCCAACTGGCTCTGCATCTCTTTACTGCAACCAAACTAATGATAGCTAGGGCATGGAAGACACAGGCATTAAGTTTTGAGGCAGTTAAGAATCGCATGGACGATATAATGGTTAACGAAAAGCTGACTGCTGTCCTTTCGGACACTCATGATAAGTTCTTGAAGGTATGGAGACCATGGGTCGAATATACTAAACCCACCAGATTTGATACCACCCTTCTTTGGATTTAATGCACTCTTGCTCCCAACTGCGAGGACCCCCCCTCCCCCCCTTTTTTTTCCTCTTCTCTCCTTACCTCCTATTCCTTACTCCTTCCTTCTTAGCTAATCTCAAACCCTAGTTTTTCTTTAACCTCCCTCTCAATACTCTTACTTCTCAGTTGCACCTAAGAATCCATCTGGCCACCGGGCATAGCCTTGGTTGAGATGGTTACATGGATAGATACTCAGGACTATTTACAGTTAGGCCCCTGTTGAGACAAACTCTTCAAGTATTTGTTCAAAATCCGACGCAGTCCTACGGGCATTCCTGAGACCTTAGTGTGTCCAACCACTTTCATGTTTCCAACGTACAACTGTTTTCAGCTTCTGTTATATTCTTATTGTTTTGCTTTTTATTGATTTACTAGCATACTTATTTTACTTATAAGATGCTAAATTTTATGTTATGTTTATTCATGATGCATTCTCTACACTGTTAAACTGTGAAATTGCTATGATTATCAATAAAACCTTTTGTAAAAGAAAACTGGCTACAAGGGCAAGTTCAGAGGGTGGTGATAAATGGGGAGTACTCAGAATGGTCAGGGGTAGGTAGTGGGGTCCCCCAGGGTTATGTGCTGGGACCAATGCTATTTAATTTGTTCATAAACGACCTGGAGGATGGGGTAAACAGTTCAATCTCTGTATTTGCAGACAATACTAAGCTAAGCCGGGCAATAACTTCTCCACAGGCTGTGGAAACCTTTGAAAAAGATCTGAACAAATTAATGGGGTGGGCAACTACATGGCAAATGAGGTTCAATGTAGAAAAATTTAAAATAATGCATTTGGGTGGCAAAAATATGAATGCAATCTATACACTGTGGGGAGAACCTCTGGGGGAATCTAGGATGGAAAAGGACCTGGGGGTCCTAGTAGATGATAGGCTCAGCAATGGCATGCAATGCCAAGCTGCTGCTAACAAAGTAAACAATATTGGCATGCATTAAAAAGGGGATCAACTCCAGAGATAAAACGATAATTCTCCTGCTCTACAAGACTCTGGTCCAGCCGCACCTAGAGTATGCTGTCCAGTCCAGTCCTCAGGAAAGATGTACTGGAAATGGAGCAAGTACAAAGAAGGGCAACAAAGCTAATAAAGGGTCTGGAGGATATTAGTTATGAGGAAAGGTTGTGAGCACTGAACTTATTCTCTCTGGAGAAGAGACGCTTGAGAGGGGATGTGCTAACAAAGCAAACAGAATATTGGCATGCATTAAAAAGGGGATCAACTCCAGAGATAAAACGATAATTCTCCTGCTCTACAAGACTCTGGTCCGACCGCACCTAGAGTATGCTGTCCAGTTCTGGGCACCAGTCCTTAGGAAGGATGTACTGGAAATGGAGCGAGTACAAAGAAGGTCAACAAAGCTAAAAAAGGGTTTGGAGGATATTACCGTATTTATTGGCGTATAATACTCACTTTTTTCCCCTTAAAATCAGGGGAAAATCACGGGTGCGTGTTATACACCGATCCCTGCCGATCACTCCTGCTTTTTGTGAGCTGAGCGAGCCGGCCGCCGATATACATAGATATCCGAGTGTACTCGGCTGGGCTCGGCTAGCTCCGCTCACAGTCACGCCCAGTCCCGCCCTATGATGGACATAACACAGGGACTGGGGGTGACTGTGAGCGGAGCTAACCGAACCTAGTCGAGTACATTCGGCTATGTATGTCGGCTCTTCTCTGCTCCGCTCAGTCACTCAGTCACTCAAATGGCGCCGCTGCCGAGATACACAGAGCCGGTCTCGGCTCTTCTCGGCTCCGCTCGTAGTCCCGCCCAGTCCCGCCCTGTGATGGACATAACACAGGTCCAATGGTGGGACTGGGCGGGACTACGAGCGGAGCCGAGAAGAGCCGAGACCGGCTCTGTGTATCTCGGCAGCGGCACCATATTTAAACCTGAAAATGATCTGACAAGGCTCCAAATGACAATAATAAGGCTGCAAATGACACAAATAAGGCTGCAAATGATCTGCCAAGGCTGCAAATGACACTGACAAGGATGCAAATGATCTGCCAAGGCTGCAAATGACACTGACAAGGATGCAAATGATCTGCCAAGGCTGCAAATGACACTGACAAGGATGCAAATGACACTGATAAGGACGCAAATGACACTGATAAGGTCACAAATTACACTGATAAGGCTGCACATTACACTGATAAGGCTGCAAATGATCTGACAAGGCTGCAGATGGACACTGACAAAGCTGGAGATGGACACTGATAAGGCTGCAGTGATGGGCATTTAAATGTAAGTTTTTTTCCTTTAAAAGTTTTTTCCTTAAAATTCCCTCCTAAACTTGGGGTGCGTGTTATACACCGATAAATACGGTAGATATGAGGAAAGGTTGCGAGCACTGAGCTTATTCTCTCTGGAGAAGAGACGCTTGAGAGGGGATATGATTTCATGACACTGTAGGACTTAAGCCCAGTCTCCTAATACTCACTCCATTACCCCACATTACCCTCCCTCCAAAAACATCATAAACGACTCAAACTAGTTTTTGGAGTAAATGGCCTGATGGCCTTATATTTATTAAAATATAAATTACCATAAATATAACATAAATAACCGTAAACTTTTAATAATAATAACTTTATTGGGGTAACTATCAGTAAACAACTATCACCATGGTCACTGTAAACAAGTCTTTTACTTTTGAACCTACCAGTCGGCAACCCCTGACTCGGCAGTACCCTAACTTCCAGTGACCTAAACCTTTTACCTCCTCCAAGGCCTTCATAGCCTGAAAGTACACAACCTCACTCCCCATCCTTCATAGATGGGTACCAGCAAAAACCCCCCATCCGATGGATGGGTACCATAACGCAACCCCCATCCCCTGGATGTGTACAACATGTTTCATACATGTAACTTGAAATATCCTATTCAAGGAAACCAAAAAACTGCCAATCCCAGGGCGGGTGGGTGGGAATCTTCTCCTCCACCGCTCTTCGAATGATGTCACTTCCCCCCTGCCTGTTCACTTCCCTTCACTGAGCTCTCTCCGCCCCTCCCCTTCTCTAAAAGGGGAAACCTCTTCTTAAGACGGCAACTGTGCCATCCATCATTGTCATGCCGTCCCTGCGCCCATCGTTGCACTTAGCTCCGGGACTCTCTTGACACTGTAGGACTTAAGCCCAGTCTCCTAATACTCACTCCATTACCCCACATTACCCTCCCTCCAAAAACATCATAAACGACTCAAACTAGTTTTTGGAGTAAATGGCCTGATGGCCTTATATTTATTAAAATATAAATTACCATAAATATAACATAAATAACCATAAGCTTTTAATAATAATAACTTTATTGGGGTAGCTATCAGTAAACAACTATCACCATGGTCACTGTAAACAAGTCTTTTACTTTTGAACCTACCAGTCGGCAACCCCTGACTCGGCAGTCCCTAACTTCCAGTGACCTAAACCTTTTACCTCCTCCAAGGCCTTCATAGCCTGAAAGTACACAACCTCACTCCCCATCCTTCATGGATGGGTACCAGCAAAAACCCCCCATCCGATGGATGGGTACTGTGACGGATCCTATCCCACACTCCACTGAGTGCCTCCGTCAATAACACCGCTTACTCCAGTATGACCATCAGACAGATATAATATTATAGCTGCAGTAAATACAAGTCTAGTCGATAATAGCTTGTAGAATCTTGACTGCTTTATTGGACAGAACACAGCCTTTTTATACACATTTAACACAAGGGGTTAGATAACGAGGTAGGGCTGACTCATGGACACTCCCCCCTCCCCTCTAGCAAAAACTTAAAAGACAATAATATAATTAACATGTTAATTAACACAACACTTAAGGCAGACCTGGTGACCAGACAGTTCGTCTCTGCAGGTTAATGTGATCAGCTCTTTCAAGAATCATGTATTGGGCAAGTTCAAAAAAAATAAAAGATTAATATAGAAATACCAAATAACAGGGTGAATGTGGACAAAAAAAGGTCCTTGCAGCCAGTGTCCGCGACAGTGCCCCCCCCCTGTCCCATAGTCCGGCAGACCCAACTAGATCCACCACGGGTCAGCTTGGGGCTGTCCGGGAGAGTTTTATAGTTCCGTTTGCCGGGAAAGTCCATCAGCATTCCCATTCTGCTTTCCTGGCCGATACTGTATGGTAAAATTGTAGGGCTGCAGTGCCAAGCTCCATCGTAACAAACGTCCATTATCCCCGGAGACCCGATTAAGCCAGATTAATGGATTGTGGTCGGTGAGCACCGTAAAAGATCGTCCGTAGAGATAAGGTTGGAATTTCTTGAGAGCCCACACCAGCGCCAAACACTCCTTCTCCACGGCTGCATAACCGACTTCCCTGGGTAGCAGCTTCCGACTGATGTAGGCCACTGGGTGCTCATCGCCATCAGGTCCTACTTGGCTCAGTACTGCCCCCAGACCGAATGTAGAGGCATCTGTGTGGACACAAAAACGTTTGGTTGGGTCAGGGGCAGCTAGAACAGGAGCTGAAGTTAGTGCATTCTTTAATTGTTGGAAGGCAGCTTCACACTCAGGGGACCACAGTACCTGTCGGGGAAGGTGCTTCTTAGTCAGGTCTGTCAGGGGCTTAGCGATGGAACTATATTGCGGGACAAATTTCCTATAGTACCCAGCTGTGCCGAGGAACGCCAGGACCTGGGTTTTAGTACGGGGGGTTGGCCACTTGGCAACGGCCTCAATCTTAGCAGGCTCAGGTCGTTGTTGTCCACTGCCTACTCGATGTCCAAGGTACTGTACCTCGGACATCCCTATGCTGCATTTCTCTGGCTTAAGGGTTAGTCCTGCAGCCTTGATGCGGTCTAGCACGACACCCAGATGAACCAGATGGTCCTCCCAGGTATCACTGTAGATCGCAATGTCATCCAGATATGCACAAGCATAGTCCTGGAGGCCATCCAGGAGTTGGTCTACCATCCTCTGGAAAGTCGCCAGTGCATTCTTCATCCCAAATGGCATTACTTTAGACTGGTGTAAGCCAAATGGGGTAATGAACGCCGATTTCGGAATAGATTCCGCATCCAGAGGAATTTGCCAGTATCCTTTGCATAGGTCAAGGGTTGTCAGGAATTTTCCCCGAGCAATGCGATCTAACAGATCATCGACCCGGGGCATAGGGTAAGCATCAGTGGTGGTGCACTCATTTAATCTGCGGTAGTCTACACAGAAGCGAGTTGTGCCATCCCGCTTCGGTACAAGGACCACCGGGGAAGCCCAGGGGCTGCTGGATGGCTCAATGACTCCCAATTCAAGCATCTCCTTAATCTCATGACGCATCCCCTCTCTCACTGCGTCAGGTATCCGGTAAGCTGCCTGTCTTAGTGGCAGTTGTCCCGGGGTCTCCACACGGTGCACTGCCATAGTAGTGTACCCAGGGACTGTGGAGAACATTTCCCTTCTCTGACTAAGGACCTGTCTAGCTTGTTCTCTCTGCGTCGGCCCTAGCTGGTCGTCAAGCTTTATCATCTCTATCCCTGCAGTAATTCTATTTAGCTCCGGGAGCACCAGCAGGGGAAGATTCTCAGAATCCTCCACAGCTGGAGCACATATAGCGGCTACCTCTCCTGATCTTTCCCAGTATGCTTTCAACATGTTCACATGAAAGGTCCGTCGGACTCTTTCATCCGAACATTTAGCCACTAGGTAGGTTGTGTCACAGAGCTTTGCCACAACCCGGTAAGGTCCCTGCCAAGTGGCCTGTAACTTGTCCTGCTTGGTTGGTCTGAGGGCAAGAACCTTTTGCCCAACCTCCAGAGTGCGGTTCCGAGCAGTACGATCGTACCATCGTTTCTGCCGCCTTTGGGCAGCCCGAAGGTTCTCCTGGACAGTGTCCGTGAGCTCCTTCAGTCTGTCCCTAAACTCAAGAACGTATGCTACGATAGAGGACCCTTGGGGATCAATTCCCCCTTCCCAGTGGGCTCTGACTAGATCTAGGGGCCCCCTCACCCGCCTCCCATACAGTAACTCAAATGGGGAGAACCCGGTAGATTCCTGCGGCACCTCCCGATAAGCGAAGAGAAGGTGTGGCAGATATCTCTCCCAATCCCTGTGAGAGGTTGCAAATGTCCTAAGCAGCTGTTTCAGTGTTCCATTGAACCTCTCACACAGTCCGTTGGTCTGGGGGTGATAGGGAGAGCTCTGTAGGGGCTTTATCCCACACAGCCTCCATAACTGCTGAGTGAGCTCAGCAGTGAACTGGGTCCCCTGGTCAGAGATGATTTCCCGAGGGAAACCCACCCTGGCAAAGATCCGGAGCAAAGCATCAGCCACAGTTTCTGCATGGATATTTGCCAGGGGAATGGCCTCCGGGTACCGGGTGGCATAATCCACCACAGTAAGGATATATCTCTTCCCAGAAGGACTAGGTCTGGGCAATGGTCCAACCAGGTCTACGGCAACACGGCTAAAGGGTTCATCAATGATCGGTAAAGGGTGTAGGGGAGCTTTCAGCGGGCCCCCATGCTTACCCACCCGCTGGCATGTGTCACAGGTCCGGCAATACTGTCGGACATCCCCTGTAATTCCCGGCCAAAAAAACGACTGAGTCAGACGGTGGAGGGTCCGGGACATCCCCAGGTGTCCGGCTAAGGGTATGTCATGCCCAATGCGCAGCAGGTCATGACGATATTTCTGCGGCACAACCAGCTGCCGCTTGGGTGGATGGGAGGCTGTCTTTCCCTCAGTAACCCGATAGAGTAATCCCTGGACCCACTCTATTCGCTCCCTCTCCAACCCCCCAGGGTCCAATCCTGCTCTTTCCCTATAGCTAGCTAAGGAAGGGTCGCTAAGAGTTGCCTGAGCAAATTCTTGGGGAGAAGCCCAAGTCGGGATAGGGTTAGTTGGGGTAGTACAGTCTAGGTCAGGGGTGACAGGTCTTACCTGGGTCCCGTCCTCGAGGGAGCGCACCTCCATCCGGGCTTGCTGGCGGGTGGTAACAGGATAGGCTTCCGGGGATACATCCAGGGAGAAGGCTGAATTTAAACGTCCCAAATCGTTGCCCAACAAAACCTCTGCAGGTAAGTTCTGCATTATTCCCACTTCCACTTCTTTGGCCCCCGAACCCCAATCAAGGTGAACCCTGGCAGTGGGGACCCGCATAACATTTCCCCTGGCCACCCGCACAGCCACAGACCGTCCCGTCTGCTCTGCCGGGTTTATCATTCGGGACTGTATCAGGGTAATAGTAGCTCCCGTGTCCCGCAGTCCCTGGGCAGCCCGACCATTAATCCACACAGCTTGTCGATGGTGCAAACGATTATCTGTAGTGGCAGCTTGCACAGGGTCTGCCTCATGTAGAATTCCAATATTCTCCTCGCTTGGGTAAGTCACATCATCTCTCTCCAGACAGTGTGCAGCAGCCCGGGCAGGTCCAAGGGGCCTGTTGTTCCGCGCGTCCTGGGAAACATTCTGCGGACAATACCTCCTAACATGCCCTGATTGGTTGCATCTGTAGCAGAGGTCCCCTTTTCCTCGTGAAGATGGTAGCTGAGTGGGGCCGGGGATTGAGGGCTGGTGTGGAGGGGCAACGCTCCGTGGAATGTTGGGGACAGGCCGAGCTGGGGTCTTAGGCTCTGGTTGTACAGTCCGCCTTGAATCCACGTATTGGTCAGCTAGGGTGGCAGCTTCATCTACTGTGACTGGCCGCCGATCCTTTACCCAGTCTCTAACTTCATGTGGGGTATGATCATAGAATTGTTCCAGGAGGATTAGCTGGAGCGCATCTGCCATGGTAACAGCTTGGCGCCCGGTCATCCAACTCTCCGCTGCTCGGGTCATTTGATGAGCCCATTCTGTGTAAGGCTCTCTCTCCTTTCGGCGGAGGTTGCGAAACCTCAAACGGTGTGCCTCTGGAGTAATGCCGAAGCGAGCCAATAGTCTTTCTTTTACCCGGTCATAGTCCTGGCTGATCTCATCAGGGACATTATTGTACGCCTCTGCAGCCCTTCCTGTGAGACGGCTGACCAGGAGCGTGACCCAATCTGCTTTATTGACACCTTGGAGACCGCATTGACGCTCAAACATTTGCAGGTAAACATCCATCTCATCTTCACCATCTTGAAACATGCGGAAGGCGGCATAGGGTAGCTTTTTGCGGGCCGCTGGAGCTTCCCGGTTGAACATAACTGACGCTCCTTGGTCCCGCTGGAGTTCAGCCATTCGCAGCTGGGACACCTCTGTTAACACTTGACTGATAACCTCCTGCGGGGGGTGAGTACCATACAAGGCCAGTCGCCACTGGACGTCACGCTGGAACTTTGCCGCCTCTGAGGTATCTGCTGGTGGGTTACTGGCCTGGTCAATCTCCATTAGTTCGGTGATGAGAGTCGCTTTGGATTTGTTGCTGGAGACTTTTCCACGGGCTTCCAAGAGATCCTTCAAGGTGCTGCGCTTGAGTCTGGCGTAGTGATGTTCCATCTGCTGTTAGGAGCAGGGGGTCCCGGTGGTGATTTGGGTGTGCCTAGGCAAGAGGAGCATCCCAGAGCTTGCCACCAATTGTGACGGATCCTATCCCACACTCCACTGAGTGCCTCCGTCAATAACACCGCTTACTCCAGTATGACCATCAGACAGATATAATATTATAGCTGCAGTAAATACAAGTCTAGTCGATAATAGCTTGTAGAATCTTGACTGCTTTATTGGACAGAACACAGCCTTTTTATACACATTTAACACAAGGGGTTAGATAACGAGGTAGGGCTGACTCATGGACACTCCCCCCTCCCCTCTAGCAAAAACTTAAAAGACAATAATATAATTAACATGTTAATTAACACAACACTTAAGGCAGACCTGGTGACCAGACAGTTCGTCTCTGCAGGTTAATGTGATCAGCTCTTTCAAGAATCATGTATTGGGCAAGTTCAAAAAAAATAAAAGATTAATATAGAAATACCAAATAACAGGGTGAATGTGGACAGAAAAAGGTCCTTGCAGCCAGTGTCCGCGACAGGTACCATAACGCAACCCCCATCCCCTGGATGGGTACAACATGTTTCATACATGTAACTTGAAATATCCTATTCAAGGAAACCAAAAAACTGCCAATCCCAGGGCGGGTGGGTGGGAATCTTCTCCTCCACCGCTCTTCGAATGACGTCACTTCCCCCCTGCCTGTTCACTTCCCTTCACTGAGCTCTCTCCGCCCCTCCCCTTCTCTAAAAGGGGAAACCTCTTCTTAAGACGGCAACTGTGCCATCCATCATTGTCATGCAGTCCCTGCGCCCATCGTTGCACTTAGCTCTGGGACTCTCTTGACACTGTAGGACTTAAGCCCAGTCTCCTAATATTCACTCCATTACCCCACATTACCCTCCCTCCAAAAACATCATAAACGACTCAAACTAGTTTTTGGAGTAAATGGCCTGATGGCCTTATATTTATTAAAATATAAATTACCATAAATATAACATAAATAACCGTAAACTTTTAATAATAATAACTTTATTGGGGTAACTATCAGTAAACAACTATCACCATGGTCACTGTAAACAAGTCTTTTACTTTTGAACCTACCAGTCGGCAACCCCTGACTCGGCAGTACCCTAACTTCCAGTGACCTAAACCTTTTACCTCCTCCAAGGCCTTCGTAGCCTGAAAGTACACAACCTCCATCCCCATCCTTCATGGATGGGTACCAGCAAAAACCCCCCATCCGATGGATGGGTACCATAACGCAACCCCCATCCCCTGGATGGGTACAACATGTTTCATACATGTAACTTGAAATATCCTATTCAAGGAAACCAAAAAACTGCCAATCCCAGGGCAGGTGGGTGGGAATCTTCTCCTCCACCGCTCTTCGAATGACGTCACTTCCCCCCTGCCTGTTCACTTCCCTTCACTGAGCTCTCTCCGCCCCTCCCCTTCTCTAAAAGGGGAAACCTCTTCTTAAGACGGCAACTGTGCCATCCATCATTGTCATGCCGTCCCTGCGCCCATCGTTGCACTTAGCTCCGGGACTCTCTTGACACTGTAGGACTTAAGCCCAGTCTCCTAATACTCACTCCATTACCCCACATTACCCTCCCTCCAAAAACATCATAAACGACTCAAACTAGTTTTTGGAGTAAATGGCCTGATGGCCTTATATTTATTAAAATATAAATTACCATAAATATAACATAAATAACCGTAAGCTTTTAATAATAATAACTTTATTGGGGTAGCTATCAGTAAACAACTATCACCATGGTCACTGTAAACAAGTCTTTTACTTTTGAACCTACCAGTCGGCAACCCCTGACTCGGCAGTACCCTAACTTCCAGTGACCTAAACCTTTTACCTCCTCCAAGGCCTTCATAGCCTGAAAGTACACAACCTCACTCCCCATCCTTCATGGATGGGTACCAGCAAAAACCCCCCATCCGATGGATGGGTACCATAACGCAACCCCCATCCCCTGGATGGGTACAACATGTTTCATACATGTAACTTGAAATATCCTATTCAAGGAAACCAAAAAACTGCCACAGCACGAAAGGGGTAACCCCTTACCCTTGCGTGCACCTCCACACCCTGAAGCCTCTCTGAATCCCCTCTTGTAAACCTAGAGACCATAGATCCGTCCCCACCTCATTCAAATGTACCCCGTCACTGCGTAAATACCTCCAGGTATCTACCTCCAGCTCTCTATGGCGGATGGCTAAACCCCCGTTCTTAACAAAGAATCTGCTCACTTCCTTGTTAACCTTTATCCTTGCCCTGTCCACCTTCTTTGCTGATCATGCCCAACGCCATGACAACCTACCCACCATGTCTGACCAAACTAAAACCATCCTAGGGTATGCCGCTCTCAAACGCAAAAAATCACATTTAATATCCCTAATAAGGTCCCTCATGGATCTTGCTCCCATGTCATTCCCACCTACGTGCAATAGCAAAACATCAGGAGCCCTATCTAGTTTGCAAAATCTGTGTATTTCCCCCAACACCCTGTTCCATTGCATACCCGGGACCCCGATCCACCTTATGAGTGCTTCTTGCCTGGGGATCCTTAACTGCCTGCTGTTCGGCCGAACGTCGGCTCTCTTGGCCCCCCAAAAAACATACGAATGGCCGAGTATCCATACCAGGCCAACATCATTACCTGCAAACAAGAAAATAATACAAACTCCAGTAAACATACAGCATCAACCCACACCCTGTAAACTTAACCAACTATATTTGCAACAATTGTGGGCAGACAATTTAAATCTATCCGAATCCCACCTTCCAATACGTCTAATGACGTCCTGGATCAAACCTGCCCTAGCAGCCTCAGTGGCCGCCCCAATTCTAAAGGAATGAGAAGAAAATTGACGCGGGTCGCACCCCACCTTGACCACGCATTTTTTTAAAACCGCTATAAACGGAAATTTTGATTAAAAAACCACCATCCTCATGCATTAACAAAGGCCCCTCAAACTCTGATCTAACCTCCAAAAAGGATTTCACTGCATTAACAGGGCAGATACTTACCTCGTCAATCCTGCCAACATCCAAGTACCTGCCTTTTCCAGCCTGATCAGTCTTAGACCTTCTGATCCATACTCTAATAGACTCGTGCAACAGCTCTACATCTCCCACCATGAGGCCCCCTTGTATTGTCTTAGAGGAGCTGACTAACTCACTGATGCGCAGTGCCCCAAAAAATGCCAAGGCAAAGGCTGCCTGAAATAACATGCGTTCGTAAATGGATATACATACCGTTTCCAAACTACCAAGCAACCGTCTCAACATATCAAACGACACCGGTCGCCTCCCATCCCTACTTTTGTGTGTCTTCCTATACCCTTTAACAGCCTGTCTTACCCAAAATTCCTTTGTATAATCCCGGAGCCCTTGCCATTTAAAAAGAAAGGCCAAACCTGCCAACTCGCGGCCTATGGCAGCTGCCGAGATACCCTTTTCGAAACCCCTAATAATGAAATACAGGACAGCATGTCCAACTGCCAGATCATCTGAGGCTATTCCCAGGTCGGTTAAACAGGTAAACCAGGCTTTCCATACCTTAGAGTAGGCATTCCACGTAGCCATACTCACGGATTGCTGAATCCACTTTGCTGCGATCCCAAAGCAATGTTCCACATCCAGTTAGGACAGGCAATCCCTTGTTGTTCCGCCTCTGGCGCCAACGTCCGGAACCTGTCCCACTGAAAACGAGACAAAGCGTCAGCCAAAGTGTTTTCGACCCCCGGTAAGTGTACAGCATAAATGAATGCGTTCACTTGTAAACAGCGAAGCACCAAATGTCTTAACAACCTGACCACCGGAACCGATGCTGCAGTAAGCCGGTTAACCACTTGGACCACCCCCAGATTGTCACAATTAAAGCGTACTTTTAAATTTCTGAACGAGTCCCACCACAGTTCCATGGCCACAACAATTGGGAACAGTTCCAATAGAACCTGGTTCTTCAAGAACCCTGCCTCCTGCCATGCCGACGGCCATCTGGCCGCACACCAATGACCTTTGAAAAAAGCCCCAAATCCCATGGAGCCGGCTGCATCGGTGAATAGTTCTAGATCACAATTGCTGATGGGACCTGACATCCAAAGAGCCCTTCCGTTAAAGGACTCTAAGAAAACCTGTCATACACGTAAATCTTCTCTATGTTCACGAGTAAGACTGACAAAATGTGTTGGCGCCCTAATCCCTGCTGTAGCAGCTGCCAGCCGCCTGCAAAAAATTCTGCCCATCGGTATGATTCGGCAAGCAAAGTTCAGGTTTCCCAGTAAAGATTGAAGTTGTCGTAGCTGTAGTTTCCTGACCCCTATGGTCCCACGCACTTCCTCTTGTAACTTCACCAGTTTGTCCTTCGGAAGCCTGCACTCCATCCTCATCGAGTCTATCTCTATGCCCAGAAACGTTATAGTCACTGTTGGACCTTCCGTTTTTTCAGGGGCTAATGGAACCCCAAATCGGTCCGCCAGGTGTTGCAGCGTCCCCAACAGCACCGCACAAATATTAGAGCCCGCTGGGCCAACACATAAGAAATCGTCCAAATAACGGATGACTGAGTTGATCCCCGCGACATCCCTAACTACCCATTCAAGGAATGAGCTGAACGTCTCAAAAAGGGTTCAAGATATAGAGCATCCCATGGGCAGGCACCTATCCACATAGTAGTTACATAGTTACATAGTTATTTAGTAGGTGGGGTTGAAAAAAGACACAAGTCCATCAAGTCCAACCTATGTGTGTGATTATATGTCAGTATTACATTGTATATCCCTGTATGTAAAGCCCCTTCCCAGTTACATCTTAGTAACCGAAAACTGTCCGGGTGCACCGGCAATAACCGGAAAGCCGATTCAATATCAGACTTTGCCATTAAGTAACCCTGCCCATACCTCCGCACCCATGACGCGGCCGCGTCAAAAGATGTGTACGTCACCGCACACTCCTCGGGTGCAATGGCATCGTTGACCGACCCCCCTTTTGGAAAAGAGAGGTGGTGTATGTGCCTAAACTTGTTAGGCTCTTTTTTGGGAACCACTCCCAAAAGGGAGACAACTAAATCCGGCAGCGGCAATTCTTTAAAAGGGCCTGCCATGCGTCCCAACGATACCTCCTTCCATAATTTTTCGGAAACTACCGCCGGATGTTGCATTGCCGACTTCAGATTCTGAGCCTCTTGCCAAAGAACATGGAATCCGAAAACCGCTTGTAAAGCCAGCTTCTAATATAGCAGCCGCTGCCCGATTCAGGGTATCTACTGTGGAAAGGACGCATCCTTTCCACCCGCACCGGAGTCTTCCCTCTTACCCGAAGCATCTCCGACCCACCCTTTTCCTTTTTTGAAACATTTGGACAGCGCATGAGATCCCCCGCAGCCAGAGCACTGATGTTTGAAGCGACAGTTGGATCCAAATTTGCAGGTGCCCTCATTAAACTGCCAGCAGTAACCCCATCTTTTTTCGGCTGGCTGTCCTGGAGTTGCGGAACCTCCGACCCCTGCCTGAAAAAACTGATTCGGGGCCCTCGCCGCTGTCATCAACCTCATCCATAGGCTTATGTCCTTATGGTCCCAGCGCAGAGTCGGTCTCACCGCCATTCTTTGACAAAATTGCTCATCGTAGCGTAACCATGCCATGCCACTATACGTCCTGTGGGCCTCGCTAATGGCTTCTAAATAAACGAATAAAGCTGAGCAGTTCTCTGGTGCCTTTTCACCTACCACGCTTGCTAAAATGGCAAACGCCTGCAGCCAATTAGCAAATGTACGCGGGATTAATCGGTATCTACGCTTTTCCTCATCCTCCTTCTTGCCCTCGACTGGTTTCAACCTGTCCAGGTTGAATTTCTCCAAGGGCAATAACGTGAATATTTCTACGTATTCGCCCTTCCATATCTTTTCTTTAATCTCTGTCTTCAAATGAGCCCCCAAAGGGCCCTCAAAACACACGTAAACTTCACTCCTCGCCGCATCTGCCAGCCTAACTGAATCCGACCTTTTCTCGCCTGTCTTCCCCTGATCCCCCGAAGTCGTGGCCACCGATGTCGGGTTGGCATCCACCGTAGGCATCACCGGAGTACCGCCTGTGACCTGTGTATCCCCTCCTGTCTGTGGGAGGGTAGGTGCCGTCCATGCACTCGCGGGACTACTTCTTGTCCCTCCTTCAGTCCAACTAACAGTTCCCGCAATCCATCGTTCCCAGGACCGGGTCCCCCCCACTGTCGGCGTGGCCATGGTAGGCCCAGACCCCCCAGACCCTGATGACCCCCCCGTACCTGTCAGTCCCCCCTGTTTACCTTGCCCCAATAATGTATGCAATAAAGATGTGATAGAATTCGAAGAATCGCACTCACCGGGCTGTCCTGGAACCACCGCCGTTGGATGTCGTTGGTCTTCTCCTCCATCCGACCCGGACAATTCTCCCTCCGATCGATCATCACTGGGTTAATTTCTGACGACCGCCTGCTGCACCCCAGACGCGGCTGCTCTGGGTGCGAGGGTCTGCGGTGCTGTGACCGCCCTCTCTCAGAATTACCGCCAGACCCGTTAGATGCCCCCCTCGATGAACTCCTGCATCTGTTACTTTGTGGGGTACATACAACCTGGCTGCTTCCTGCACTCGTGCCTGACCCAGCATCCCTCGCTGACCCTCTCATGTGCTGCCGTGTGTTTCTGGCCGACCCTGCCGCCTGTGCTGTTTCCTGGCATGCTGATCCTTTCTCCCTGGTGTCATGCCTCCTCTCCGTCCCTGCTGTTCCATCCCTCAGTGCCATGCACCTGCGTCGCGCTGGGGGGGAAGAGCCACGTGGTCTGCTTGGCATTCTTCCACTGGTCCCTCTGCCTCTGTGACTGGCCCCCCTTGCCTCCACTGCACTGGTCACAGGGGGCCGAGTGCTGCTACTGCTCTGGGGATCATTGGTGTCCTCTGGCCTCCCCCTTACCCGAGACTCTCCTGGGACTGATGCAGGGCTGTACCTCTCAGGCGGCCGTGACCGCCGTGCACTAGGTGTGGGCGCCCCCCCCCACTCCCCTCTGCTCTGTCCTCAGCCATGACAGAAAGCTGCTGCTGCAGCCAGTCCGCGCCGTGAGCAGCCACCGCCGCTCTCAGTTGCTCCAGGAAACCCTCCATCGCCGCCATCCTGACTAAAGGCAAATAAAGTGTATTATATAGCAGGATTGAAGAGTGGTGAGGTGCTGTGATCAATCTTCTCCTCCACCGCTCTTCGAATGACGTCACTTCCCCCCTGCCTGTTCACTTCCCTTCACTGAACTCTCTCCGCCCCTCCCCTTCTCTAAAAGGGGAAACCTCTTCTTAAGACGGCAACTGTGCCATCCATCATTGTCATGCCGTCCCTGCGCCCATCGTTGCACTTAGCTCCGGGACTCTCTATATACAAATAACGTACCGGTGGCCCCACAATAGGGATAAAACTTTTTTGCAGAAGGGAGTTTAACAAGACTCGTGGCCACTCATTAAAATTAGAAGAAAAGAGGTTTAACCTTAAACTACATAGAGGGTTCTTTACTGTAAGTGCGGCAAGGATGTGGAATTGCCTTCCACAAGCGGTGGTCTCAGCGGGGGGCATTGATAGTTTTAAGAAGCTATTAGATAAGCACCTGAGCAACTGCAACATACAGGGATATACAATGTAATACTGACATATAATCACACACATAGGTTGGACTTGATGGACTTGTGTCTTTTTTCAACCTCACCTACTATGTAACTATGTAATTGAGCCACTGGGTTTTCAATTCCCCTGGCCAGTGAAACGGCAACCCGATGTCTCCAAGCGGGTGATCACTAGCCTCGGGTGCAGCGGGAATGGGGGGGGATGGGGAGGGGTTCAGTGTAAGTTCACTTTACAGATTTTCTGTAAAGGTGAACTTACCCGGGGCGTGGCCTGGAAAGGACGCTTGCAGTGAGTGCTCCACTTGTCCATACTCCTGCAACACCATCCTGCTTCAATCCTTATGATCCTGCCTGGAATCTGCATCTCAACAGGCCTGCCATCTCCTCTGCCTGGCCCCTGGAGCTATTTAGCTGTTTTGGGCGCCATCCGCGGCCGCGATCGCCGTATCTCACCGCTCTGGGGCTGCCTGTAGGAAAGACCGCGGCTTCGGCCTATATCTCAGAGCGGCGGCCATTTTACTACACCCGGCGGCGGCTCCTTTACATCTCTCTGCTACACCTTGCTCCCCCGAGACTGCTCTCTCCCTGCCTTGGCCACCGGACTGCCTGTGGACACTGCCACAACGTTTTTACACCCTGCAGCAGTTGGTGGGACGATCTGAGGCTCCGGCCTGGTCCCTGGAGCGGCGGCCATCTTGCTATACCCAGAGACTGCCTTACAGGTTTCCCTGGCCTGCCCAGCTCCCCAGAGACTGATATTTGCCTGCCCTGACCACCGGAGCTTCTTCAACAGCTAATGTATTACCCTCTCCTTCAGTGGCAACCAGTGAGATGAGTGCAGCTTCGGGCCTGGTCCCCGGACAGGCGACCATCTTACTTCACCTGTAGTAGGCCTGTGTAAGTGCTGCAAAACTACCTGATCCCCCTGAGCCCGATTTCTCCTTGCTACAACCACCTGCTCCCACACTCATCTGCAACTTATAGTCCCTATTGGGCCACTCGTAAACTGCGGCGGGAGGGGATCATCGAGAACTCGGCCCCGTGAGCAGCGGCCATATTAGTACACCCCGGGACTCCTCTGACCACCTCTGGACCATGTCTCCAACGAAAAAGGCTTCCGAGACTACTGACAAACTTGCCAAGTACCGTCGCCTTGAGGAAGACCAACAGGCTAAGGGTTCCGCCGGTCCCTCCCCAGACACGGAACAATCTACGGCGGACACAAACAAAGTACTTGATGCTATTGCCCTATGTCAGACCACGCTCACCACCAAAATCGAAGAAGTCAAAATCGATGTGTCTCTTATCCGACAAAACCTCTCTACCCTGCGGGACCGCGTGGCAGAGACAGAGACCCGTATTAGTAGAGCGGAAGATATATTGCACCCCCTTAAACATACTACTGATGAGGTCCGCCGTCAGCTTCAGCAGATCAGTGCAAAACAGGACGACATGGAGAATCGCCTCCGGAGATGTAATCTCCGATTTATCGGCCTCCCTGAGAATGCCGAGGGCAACGACACGGCAAGTTTCCTTGAAAACCTCCTAACATCCACCTTTGGCAGAGATGCATTCTCGGTAATGTTTGCGGTAGAAAGGGCTCATCGAATCCCTGCCCGTCCTCCACCTTCAGGGGCTCCACCGCGTACCCTGATAGCGAAGTTCCTCAACTTCAGGGACCGCGACAAGATCCTCCGCCTGAGAGAAGGGGAATATCCCCCATACCAACACAAATGTGGCCGTGTTTCCGGACTTCTCCAATGAGGTACAACGACAAAGATCCAAGTTTCAGGATGTTAAACGACGCCTCCGAGTACTGCACCTCAAATACGCTATGCTGTACCCTGCAAAGCTTCGTGTCGAGTGTGAGGGCCGAACCCACTTTTTTGAAGACCCTGAATTAGCATCCACTTGGATTGACCAGAGGGATCGTCAGGACTGAATATACCACCTTACTTATAAGCTGTGAGTACTTTGCCCCCCCCCTTTTTTTTTTTCTTTCTCCCCTGCTCCCCCCTGTACCCACAATATTATCTACTGCTGTACTACTGAGCCCCTCAGTGGACATATCACACGTATATATCCTTTGCTGGAACTGGGGGATGGACTTACAAATCCTTTTCAGCCCTATACTGGATCTCGCAGTGTACCTACTGTCACTGGGTAAACTCATTGACTCGTGATCCCCGCTTCCCCTTTACATGTGAGATGCCTGTAGAGATCAGTAGATTGAACGTTACTAATGACTCTGTTAACTTACTTTACCACCCTGATGGCAAGCGGAGCCTCCCCCCCGCACAGCTGTAATGGCGCTGCACTTTTGCAGCCCCTACACCCCATGCACTTCTCAGAGAAGAATTCGCCCCCCTAGTGTTTTTGTGAATTTTTTTCATTCCACATTTGTTTGACTGTTTTTTTTTCCCTTTTGTTTTTTTTTCTTTTCCTCATGGGTATCTATGCTCCTCTGAAATTAAGTCCCTTGCCTCCAACGGGTCCTAAACGTTGGATGTCCCCTGTTGATACCTGGTTACGGGATACTATGTCCGTGCCAAGTTTGGGAGGCATTGGACTAGGAGGGAGGGAAAATGTTGTGGTTGTTATTTTTCTCACACCACCATGTTTGCAACTGTTTACTTATGCTAACGGTACTATGTTATTATCATACATGCACTGTCATTATTGGTTATCGCTGTGTTTTATGCTGTCTGATGTGGCTATGTCTGCTTTGCTGGTCCTGGTCCAGCTGTGGTCCACCATATACACCCTTTTCCCGCCATGAGTTCTCTGAAGTTCCTAACATGGAATGTTAGAGGCTTGCGTAATGAGATTAAACGCACAGCCGCCCTGACATTCCTTAAGTCCCAACAGGCCGACATTATTACGCTAGTTGAGACCCACGTTACGGGCCACCTACAATCCTCTCTCAAAAAACCTTGGATTGGTTGGGCATATCACGCCACCCACACCTCTTACTCTAGAGGTGTATCAGTCCTGATCACCAAAAGGGTTCCGTTTGACCTAATACTGCTTCAGATGGACCAGCAGGGCAGATATGTATTTATACACGCCGCTATTAATGGATCCCCTATCCTGATAATAGCCTGCTATATCTCCCCCCCATACAACTCACTTGTGATTAAGGAGGGCCTTGCCTTTATGGCACAATACACCTCTGTACCAGCGGTGTGGATGGGGGACTTTAATATGACCCTCATTCCCACTCTAGACCGAATGGGCACGCTGGACCTCCCCCTAGACCCGCCGGCCTATACCAGACTGCACCGAATACTGACTGACTTCGCTCTTGTAGACAGTTGGCGCCACAAGCACCCACACTCTAAAGTCTTTTCATGTTTCTCAGCCAGCCATAACACAATGTCACGAATTGATTTTATTATAATTTCACAGACCCTGACGCCTAAACTGGGAGACGCGGGCTTTGCTCCGAGAATACTATTGGATCACGCACCTTACTGGATTACGATCCAGCTCCTGAAGGCCTCCCCTGCTCCTGTTTGGCGGTTAAACCCGTTTGGGCTGACTGCCCTGCAGGATCAGGATGACATTCCCACGGAATTGCAATACTATTTTACAGCCAATGGGGAGTCTGCCACACATGACATAGTGTGGGAGACGTTTAAGCTCCACGCTCGTTCCCTGCTCTCCACACGTATTAACAGACTTAAGCGATCATCGCAACTCATTGTCCAACAGGCTACAGAACACTTACAGGTGCTGGAGGAGGCGTTCCACCGGGACCCCTCGCCTAGCACTGCCAACAATCTCAAGATTCAGACGTGGCAGGTCTCCCAATTTCATATTGAGAAGGCCAAGCAACGCATCTTTTTCTGTAGGCAAAGGATATTTGAGTATAGAGAAAGATCGGGCAAACTGCTTGCATATGTTGCTCACTTAGATTCGCATCCCCCGGTGGTGGTGTCGTTGACCGACCCCCGGGGGAACGACATCACTGATCCGCAACAAGTAGCGGAGGAATTTGCGAGATTTTATCTTGCACTTTACACCTCCCAGGTCACTCACACTCCCCAAGATACCAAAGACTACTTAGCAAGAATTAAATTCCCTAGATTGACTGATGTCCAACGTGAACTCCTAGAAGCTCCCATTACTAGGGAAGATATCTCTGAGGCTATCTCCTGTCTGGCTACATCTAAGGCTCCAGGGTCATACGGCTTACCACTTGAATTTTACGCCACCTACTCTGAAATTTTAACCCCTAAACTTCATGATCTATATAAATCCATATTTGATACGGGAATCCTACCCCCCTCTATGAGAGAAGCCCAAATTGTAGTAATCCCTAAGCCTGGTAAGGACCCCAAATACCCGGAATCATATAGACCCATCTCCTTACTACAGGTCGACATTAAAATACTTGCCAAGATTCTAGCCTCCCGCCTTAATCAGGTCATTCTTTCCCTGATTCACCCTGATCAGACAGGCTTTATGCCAGGGAAGAACACTGCTATGAATATTCGCCGGCTATTTATGAATCTCCAGGGCTCCCACGATGAAGTTGGCTCGAAGGTCGTGGTGGCTCTAGACGCCGCCAAGGCTTTCGACTCAGTGGAGTGGAACTACCTATGGGAGTGCCTCTCGAGATTTGGACTTGGCCCCAACTTTATTCGCTGGGTTCAACTCCTGTATCAGTCCCCGAAGGCCAAGGTGCTCGTAAATGGCTGGCTCTCTGATCAATTCCCACTGGAGAGAGGGACCCGACAAGGCTGCCCCCTTTCCCCCATGCTGTATGCATTGGCTGTGGAACCGTTGGCCACCAATATCCGAGGCCTCAAGATAGGCAATCTGGAAGAAAAGATTGGGATGTACGCAGATGATACGCTCCTCTACTTGGCCGATTCTGGTCCCTCCCTCGTTGCAGCCCTCCACTCCATAGAGCATATTGGTAGTCACTCGGGCCTAAGCATCAATTGGTCCAAATCCCAGATCCTTCCGATTGACCATTTCCCCCCCTCACTCACATCCCCCCCTCTGACGCTCCCCAGGGTCTCTGTAATTAAGTACCTCGGAGTGCAAGTTACTAGATCACTTACAGACTACACACTCTTGAATATTGAACCCCTGTACACTCTGATCAAGACTAAGACACAAAATTGGGCTCGACTACCCCTGGGTGTCATGGGACGCATCAGTCTAGTCAAAATGATACTTCTCCCAAAAATACTCTATTTGGTGTGGCACGCTCCCCTGTATATACCACAAAAATTTTTCAAAACAATTGAGTCTATTCTTAATTCGTTTATATGGGGACACAGCAGACACAAATTATCTTGGAGAATACTTAGGAACCCAGTGACATTGGGAGGAGTTGCTCTTCCAGATTTTCAGGACTATTATCTTGCCTCCCAACTGTCCCACTTTTATCATTTTGAGAAGAACGAGCTACCAAGATACCAGCTACTACTCTGTGAACACCCTGATAACTCAGCTCACACCCCACTTCAGTCAGTCCTTAGGGCCCCATCGACAGGACATACCCCCCAACACAAAGCGCTCCAGTTGACGTCCCTATGACGAAACGCGTAGGGCATGGCCTATTTTGACGCTTTTGCATCATCTCCCAGAGGATCACCAACTTAAATCTGACGCTCTTCTGTTTTGATGACACATGGTTGCCTATTATAAACTGCTTAAATGTGAGTACCATTCTGTCATCTGCGTTCAATAAAGAGTGTTTTATGGTTTTACGCTATGGAATCTCCTCTTTCTTCTCTTATACCTAAAACGTCACTGTGACCCAGAAACAGCCTGTGGATTGCCGCACAGTGGCATACACTGTGACTGCGCATTACCCCCGCAGGGGTTAAAGAAGCTGCCTAAAACATCACTGTGACCCAGAAAGAGCCTGTGGATTGCCGCACAGTGGCATACACTGTGACTGCGCATTACCCCCGCAGGGGTTAAAGAAGCTGGTGAGTGTCCGCATGATCACAAGACACAAGCACCTGGTCACCAAGATTAATACAAATACCTGCCTTGTTTTACAAAGATGTCAAGTTTTTCACTTAAGTTGCACTGAGCACTAGTCACGATTTAACCTATGTAATTATTCAGCAATGTTATGTTTGTCAAAGACTTTTAAATCAATCACTATATGGGGTTTTTATGCGGATGGAATAGTTTTGGCTAAAGTCATTTTTTGATTTCATCCCCTGTCCCCTTTCCCCCCTCCCCCAATTCAAAGGGGGCCAACCTAGCCGTTAAATTTGCTATATGCGATTTTGTTCATATTTTGTTTATAATTTATATGCGACTTTACATGTGGGATTTGGCTACACACGACTTACAAAGTATTTTTTAAACTAGGACAACGTTACACCTACACACTCCAAAGGGGGTCACTTTGCTGTTTTATGTTTGGTTTTATTTTCGTTGAATTTTTTATTTGCAATTTTGGTCTATACTTTATATGCGACTTTACATATGGGATTTTGCTACACACGATTTACCAAGTATTTCTATGAATTAGGACAGCGCCACACCCACACACTAACCCTTCACTTACCTTCTTTTTTTTCCACCTTGGTGGAAATCACATCTGTGGAGGCAGCAGTCCTTTATGCGATTTCTTCCACTGTTTCCATTTTTTTCCATTTTCTCCACTTTTTTCTCCACTAGGACAACGTTACACCTACACACTCCAAAGGGGGTCACTTTGCTGTTTTATGTTTGGTTTTATTTTCATTGAATTTTTTATTTGCAATTTTGGTTTACACTTTATATGCGACATTACATATGGGATTTGGCTACACACGATTTACCAAGTATTTCTATGAATTAGGACAGTGCCACACCCATACATTAACCCTTCACTTAAAACTCCCTGCTGCCACTACAGTAAGGCAGCCCATGCATTTTTCATTTTTTTTCATTCAATCAGTGGTTTGAGGTGGATGAGGAAACCACTCTCTCTGAGTTATTGTATTCTGACAGTGGGGAGACTTCCCTGCAATCAGAATACACTGATAAGTGCTGCTATAGCCAGCGGCATTGATCAATCAGGAAAAATCCAATAGGCGTTGTATGGAAATTGATTTGGTAGATTGTCTTCTGCACAATCAGCCTTCCCATACATGGATTGAGATTTGGCCAGTACCTGCTGAACCAGCCAAATTTTACCCATGTATGGGTGATTTAAGACTAACGACGGTGTCAGTAAAATAGAGGGACCTCTGTACCCTTTTACTGTGGAAGGTTGGTACACTTTGTGAAGTTAGCCTCTCACCATTTTAGATTACAAATGCCTTCACTTGAAGTTTTGCATTTCATCATTATATTAAAGACTGTCAGGGCTGGGCTCAGCCCTTCCTTCTCTGAGCTGGCTGCTCAGCTGTCGGCTAATTGCCAGCTCCCATCTCTCTCCACAGTTACCCAGCTGTTGATGCTCCTGCTCGTCAGTCCTGCCTACTTAAGCCATCCAGTCCAGAGGAGCTCTGCCTTCGCCTTGGTCACATCACAAGAAACAATCTCCTGCGTTCCTGTTTAAAGACTGGCTTTGCTGACATCCCTTCTGGCTACAGTTCCTGCTTGCTGTTCCACTACTTTGATCCCTGACTCCTGGCTTGGCTTACTATCCGTTCCGGTTACTGAACTTTGGCTATGTTTTGACTATGTTTGTTCTTTTTACTTTTATTATTAAACAAGTGTGATTTAACTGTACTTCTGTCTCCGTCTGATTTCATGGTTTCTGACACTAGGCGAAGGCCATGAATTCAGAAGAAACAGTCAATCCACTTGTTGGTAATATTTTTTCCAGATTGAATGAACTGGATCACTGCATGGATCAGTTCGCCATGGCGTTACAAACGCTCCTGAGTCGCACGGCTCACCTGGAATCTCCCACTGTGGCCGCCCCGGTACAACATATGTTGCAGGCCGACCCTGCTGCTGCGCCAGTCTTTGTGCAGGCACCCGCCTTGAGTGTTACCTCTATAAGAGGTATGTCTGGTTTCGCTCCGCTTCCCCAGCGATTTGGGGGCGATCCAGTCCAATGCAGAGTATTTCTCAGCCAGGTTGAGATATACTATGAGATGCTGCCCCAGGCGTTTCCCACGGACAGAAGCAAAGTAGGTTTTGTGATATCTTTGCTTTCTGAGAGAGCCCTGGCCTGGGCAAACCCTCTATGGGAGACTCAAAAACCTGTTGTCTTGAGCTACCCTGAGTTTGTGACTTTGTTTAAAAGGGTATTTGATGTTCCCGCACGCTCCGCTTCTGCTGCCAAGTGCCTCGTGTCCATTAAACAGGGTACAAGAACTGTTGCCGACTACGCCATTGAATTCCGTACTCTGGCAGCAAAGGTTGCTTGGAACAATGAGGCCCTCATGGCTGCTTTTTCTCATGGTCTCTCAGATACCATCAAGGATGAGATAGAAGCCCGAGATATACCCACTGAGCTGGAGAAGTTGATCACGTTTGCCAACCTCATTGACTCCAGACTCAGAGAAAGACTCTCTTTTTAAGGAGCGATTGTGGAAGCCTCCTGTACGTTTGTCTCCAAGCTTTGCAGTCCCACCCATGCCTCCCTCACCTCCCATGCCTCCTGGTACCGAGTCAGTCAGTGAAGGTGAACCCATGCACTTGAGTTTCATGCATCTCTTTAGGAACCTATAGGAGGAGGGAGAGATTGTGCCTTTATTGTGGCCAGGCAGGTCACTTTTTGAAGTCTTGTCCTACCCGACCAGTGCCCGAACCTCGAGGTCCTGTCACGGACAGACCTTAGGTGGCGTTGTTTCCTCCCCAGTTATCCAGAAGGATAAGCCCCTGGTTTCGGTTACCCTTTCTTGGGCTGAGTCATCCATCGAGATACAGGTTCTAATCGACTCTGGGGCTGCAGGCCTGTTCATTGATGCTGCCTTTGTATCGAAGCACTCGATTCTGCTGCAGCTGCATGACACTCCACTTGCCATTGAGGCTCTTGACGGGAGACCTCTACAGCCTGCCCATGTGACTCATGAGACGGTTCCATTGTCCATGGCCGTAGGGGCTCTTCACCATGAGATAATCAGATTCGAAGTTATTTCCTCACCCAAGTTTCCGCTTGTTGGTTGTCCTTGGTTACAGAGGCACAACCACTCTTTTGATTGGCTCCGTGCTGAGGTTCTCTGCTGGTCACCACAATGCATTAAGACATGCTTCCAGAAGGTAGTCAAGGTCCAGTGCACCTCTTCACTTTCCTCCCTGCCAGGGGAGTACCGCGATTTTAGCAATGTCTTTAACAAGGGTCAAGCCGGTAGTTTGCCTCCACACTGGCTGTATGATTGCGCAATTGACCTTCAACCTGGTGCCATACCCCCTCGTGACCGGGTTTACCCTTTGTCGGTCTTGGAGGATAAGGTCACGGAGGAGTATGTTGCAGACGCACTTTCTTGAGGTTTTATCCGCAAATCCTCATCTCCTGCTGGTGCTGGTTTCTTCTTTTGATGAAGAAGAGTGGTGAACTGAGACCTTGTATTGATTATAGGGGTCTCAATCGTCTCACGATTAAGAATGCCTATCCGATTCCATTGATTACAGAGTTATTTAACCACCTCAAGGGAGCAACGGTTTTCACAAAGCTTGATTTGAGAGGGGCATACAATTTTGTGAGGATTAAGGAGGACGACGAGTGGAAAACCTGTGTTTAACACCAGAACAGGCCATTATGAGTACCTTGTATTGCCTTTTGGCCTTTGTAACGCCCCGGAAGTTTTCCAGGAATTTATTAACGATTGTAAACTGGAGAAGTGTGAGTTCCATCGTCAACAGGTTAAATTCCTGGGCTATGTCATTTCCACTGCTGGACCCAGAGAAACTTTCGGCAGTCCTACAGTGGCCCCAACCCGTGGGTTTACATCCTCTGCAGCGTTTCCTGGGCTTTGCCAACTAATATCGAAAGTTATTTGTAACTTCTCGTCTCTGGTCAAGCCCCTGACTGATATGACCAGAAAGGACGGTAACCCACAGAGTTGGTCTCCAGAGTCTATTAAGGCCTTTGAGAGTCTCAAGGCTGCCTTTGTTTCTGCTCCTGTGTTGGCACATCCTGATCCTACGTTACCTTTTATCCTTGAGGTTGATGCTTCTGAGACTGTTGTTGGCGCCCTTCTGTCTCAACGTCCTACCTCTGAGAGCGCTATGCATTCTTGTGGCTACTTTTCCAAGAAATTGACACCTGCGGAGTGCAATTAAGAGATTGGTGACAGAGAGCTGTTGGTGATCATTTTAGCCCTGAAAGAATGGAGACATCTCCTCAAAGGTACCACTGTGCCAGTTCTCATTCTTTCTGACCATAAGAATCTCACATTCTTGTCTGAGGCTAAACGCCTCTCTCCCAGAAGGTTGCGATGGTCTCTTTTCTTGTCAAGTTTCAATTACATTGTCTCATTCTTACGGTACTAAGAATGTTAGGGCTGACGCCTGGTCACGACAATTTTCCTCTACTTCTAAGTTGGAGTCGGTTCCGGTTCCTGTGATTCCTCCTGATCGTATTCTGGCTACGGTTCGCACCAGTCTCACTTCTCCTTTGGGCAACAAAATTCTTGCTGCTCAGGTCCATGCTCCTCCTGAGAAACCTTGGGACCGCTGCTTTGTCCCAGAGAGTCTCTGTACTGCCGTGCTCTAGACTTACCATTCTCCCAAGGCTGCTGGCCACCCTGGGAAGAAACAACTTCTTTGGGCCATTTCCCAACAATTCTGGTGGCCTAGTCTACGTGCTGATGTAACTGCCTTCGTAGCTGCCTGTTCCATGTGTGCTTAGATTAAGACTCCACGACAACTTCCAGTGAGCCTCCTGCAACCCATACCCAATGGAGAGAGGCCCTGGACCCACCTGTCTATGGATTTCATTGTGGAGTTACCCAACTCAACACTGTTATCCTTATGGTGGTTGACCAGTTCTCAAAGATGTGTCATTGTATTCCACTTAAGAAGTTGCCCACTTCTAAGGAACTGGCCTCCATTTTTGCTTGGGAGATCTTTCGCTTACATGGGCTACCCAAGGTGATTGTCTCGGACAGGGATAGTCAGTTTGTGTCCCGGTTCTGGGGAGCCTTTTGTGCACAGTTGGGAATTCAGCTTGCTTTCTCCTCTGTGTATCACCCGCAGTCTAACGGGGCCGCAGAATGAGCCAATCAGTCCTTGGAGCAATTCCTACGTTGCTAATATTTCTGACCATCATAACAACTGGTCAGACCTATTACCATGGGCAGAGTTTGCTCACAACAGTGCCTTGATTTATGGTTTCCAACCTTCCATGTTGCCTGACTCATTTGTTCCGCAGAGTATTCCTGTGTTAGAGGAGCATCTCCTTGGTCTTCATTCTACTTGGGCACAAGTCCAGGAGGCTTTGCGTCATGCTAATGATAAGTACAGATTCCATACTGACTGCATACGCCTGTCTGCGCCTTCCTACCAGATTGAGGACAGGGTCTGGCTGTCATCTCGCAACCTCTGTCTTCGTGTTCCCTCACTGAAGTTCCCACCACGGTTTATTGGGCCTTTCCGTATTCTTCGCAGGATTAACCCAGTGGCTTACGCATTAGACCTTCCTTCCAATATGTGTATTTCGAATGTATTTCATGTCTCCTTATTAAAACCTTTGGTCTGCAACCGCTTTACCACCTCGGTGCCAGGTCCTCACCCTGTACAGGTTGAGAACCATGAGGAGTATGAAGTACAGTCCATTGTAGACTCCCGTAGGTTCCGTGGGTGCATACTGTACCTGGTGCATGGAAAGGGTATGGTCCGGAGGAACGCTCTTGGGTCTCATCCTCGGACTTACATGCCCCTGTCCTCCTCCGTTATTTCCATAGACGTTTTCCCCTCAAGCCTGGTGGTCCTCCGAGGGGGAGGGGTCGTTGAGGAGGGGGTACTGTCAGGGCTGGGCTCAGACCTTCCTTCTCTGAGCTGGCTGCTCAGCTATAGGCTAATTTCCAGGTCCCATCTCTCTCCACAGTTACCCAGCTATTGATAATCCTGCTCATCAGTCCTGCCTACTGAAGCCTTCCAGTCCAGAGGAGCTCTGCCTTCTCATTGGTCTCATCACAAGAATCTATCTCCTGCGTTCCTGTTTAAAGACTGGCTTTGCTGACATCCCTTCTGGCTACAGATCCTGCTTGCTGTTTCACTACTTTGACTCCTGGCTTGGTTTACTATCCATTCCGGTGACTGAACTTTGGCTATGTTTTGACTACGTTTGTTCTTTTTACTTTTATTATTAAACAAGTGTGATTTAATTGTACTTCTGTCTCGGTCTGATTTCATGGTTTCTGACAAAGACCAACATCTGATGGCCAGTGGTTAGTCAAAGTCTAAAGAGTGTAGCTAAGCCCCTGTTAGCCTCATTCATCTGAATCCATTTCAGAAATAGTTACTTCACTGATTGTTTGCTTATTATTGCCTGCTTTGTCACTCACCGCTTGCTTCTCGCATTTTAGGCAAGGCATTTCACTGGAGATAAAGAAAGCGAGCACCAGTCCTATTCAGCTTGTTGTGTTATCAAATGATATTGCTGTTTTAAGTGTTTTGGTAGATCATAAGCTTAATAATAGCATGAAATGCCAAGCTGCGGTTTCCAAAGTGAGCAAAGTCCTTTCTTGTATTAAGAGAGGTATGGACTCCAGAGAGAGATATATCATTTTTGCCCCTGTACAAATCATTAGTATATGGAATATGCAGTTCAGTTTTGAGCATCACTTCACAAAAAGAATATTGAGGAACTGGAGAAAGTGCAGAAACTGATGAGAGGCATGGAGGAGCTCAGCTATGAGGTAAGTGGAACTGAATTTATTCTCTCTTGAGAAGAGGAGATTAAGGGGGATATGATCAACATGTATAAATACATAAGGAGTCCATATAGAGAACTTGGTGATGAGTTATTCACTTTAAGGTCATCACAGAGGACAAGGGGGCATTTTTTACATCTTCAGGAAAAGAGATTTCATCTCTAAAAAAGGAAAGGTTTCTTCACAGTAAGAGCTGTGAAAATGTGGAATAGACTCCCTCAAGAGCTGGTTCTGGCCAGCTCAGCAGCCTGCTTTAAAAAAAATAAGCCTGAGCTCTTTCCTAAATGTACATAATATAACTGGATACTAGCATTTATAGGAAAAGTTGATCCAGGGAATATCCAATTGCCTCTCGGGGATCAGGGAGAATATTTTCCCCTGCTGGAGCAAATTGGATCATGCTTTGCTGGGGTTTTTTTCCTTCCTCTGGATCAACTGTGGGTATAGGATTGTGTATATGGGATTGTATGGATTTTTTTCCCTTTCTATTAGTTGATACTATGTAACTATCCACAGCTCACCTCTGTACTCCCCCATCCACAGCTCACCTCTTCTTCCTTCTCGCTAGAGCTCAACTCTGCACCCCTGTCTTTTCACCTCTGTACCCCATGTCAACAACTTTGCTCATGCAATCCCCCCCCACACACACACACAGCTTACACCCCAGTCCACAACTGCAGCTTGTCTCTGCCCTCTCGCTTTACTTCTGCACCCCCCATCTACAGCTTACCCCAAGCCACAGCTCACCTCTTCAGACCCCCTCCCTCTAAATCTACACTTACATAGTTACATAGTAGGTGAGGTTGAAAAAAGACACAAGTCCATCAAGTCCAACCTATGTGCGTGATTATATGTCAGTATTACATTGTATATCCCTGTATGTTCCAGTTGTTCACGTGCTTATCTAATAGTTTATTGAAACTATCAATCCCCCCTGCTTAGACCACCGCCTGTGGAAGGGAATTTCACATCCTTGCCGCTCTTACAGTAAAGAACCCTCTACGTAGTTTAAGGTTACACCTCTTTTCTTCAAATTTTAATGAGTGGCCACGAGTCTTGTTAAACTCCCTTCTGCAAAAAAGTTTTATCCCTATTGTGGGGTCAGCAGTATGGTATTTGTATATTGAAATCTTATCCCCTCTCAAGCGTCTCTTCTCCAGAGAGAATAAGTTCAGTGCTCGCAACCTTTCCTCTTAACTAATATCCTCCAGACCCTTTTTTAGCTCTGTTGCCCTTCTTTGTACTCGCTCCATTTCCAGTACATCCTTCCTGAGGACTGGTGCCCAGAACTGGACAGCATACTCTAGGTGTGCCCGGACCAGAGTCTTGTAGAGTGGGAGAATTATCGTTTTATCTCTGGAGTTGATCCCCTTTTTAATGCATGCAAATATTTTGTTTGCTTTTTTTTAGCAGCAGCTTGGCATTGCATGCCACTGCTGAGCCTGAGTCTACTAGGACCCCCAGGTCCTTTTCCATCTTAGATTCCCCCAGAGGTTCTCCCCCCAGTGTATAGATTGCATTCATACTTTTGCCACCCAAATGCATTATTTTACATTTTTCTACATTGAACCTCATTTGCCATGTAGTTGCCCACCCCATTATTTTTTTCAGATCTTTTTGCAAGGTTTCCACATCCTGTGGAGAAGTTATTGCCCTGCTTAGCTTAGTATCGTCCGCAAATACAGAGATTGAACTGTTTACCCCATCCTCCAGGTCGTTTATGAACAATTTAAATAGGATTGGTCCCAGCACAGAACCCTGGGGGACCCCACTACCCACCCCTGACCATTCCGAGTACTCCCCATTTATCACCACCCTCTGAACTCGCCCTTGTAGCCAGTTTTCAATCCATGTACTCACCCTATGGTCCATGCCAAAGGACCTTATTTTGTACAGTAAAGGTTTATGGGGAACTGTGCCAAATGCTTTTGCAAAATCCAGATACACCACGTCTACAGGCCTTCCTTTATCTAGATGGCAACTCACCTCCTCATAGAAAGTTAATAGATTGGTTTGGCAAGAATAATTCTTCATGAATCCATGCTGATTACTGCTAATGATACCGTTCTCATTACTAAAATCTTGTATATAGTCCCTTATCACCCCCTCCAAGAGTTTACATACTATTGATGTTAGGCTAACTGGTCTGTAATTCCCAGGGATGTATTTTGGGCCCTTTTTAAATATTGGTGCTACATTGGCTTTTCTCCAATCAGCTGGTACCATTCCAGTCAGTAGACTGTCAGTAATAATTAGGATCAATGGTCTGGCAATTACTTTACTGAGTTCCCTAAGTACCCTCGGTTGCAAGCTATCTGGTCCCGGTGATTTATTAATGTTATGTTTCCCAAGTCTATACCTTCGCCATCTCCCCATCCTTTGTAACCAGATGTCCTTCCTCATTCTTTATGGGGCCAATATGGTCTGTCCTCCCTTTTTTGCTGTTTACATACTTAAAGAATTTCTTGGGATTTTTTTGTTCTCCTCCGCTATGTGTCTTTCATGTTCTATCTTAGCCGTCCTTATTGCACCCTTACATTTCTTGTTGCATTCTTTATAAAGTCTGAATGCTGATGATGATCCCTCAACCTTGTATTTTTTTGAAGGCTTTCTCCTTTGCTTTTATATGCATTTTTACATTGGAGTTAAGCCATCCAGGACTTTTGTTCGTTCTTTTAAATTTATTACCTAATGGGATGCATTGGCTAATGCCCTTATTTAATATGCTCTTAAAGCAAACCCATCTCTCCTCCGTGTTCTTTGTTCCTAAGATTTTATCCCAATTTATGCCTTCTAGCAAGGTTCGTAGTTTAGGGAAGTTAGCACTTTTGAAATTCAGTGTCTTTGTATTCCCCTTATGTTTCCTATTTGTGTGATTTATACTGAAGCCAATTGACCTGTGATCACTGTTACCTAAATTGCCCCGTATTTCCACATCCGTGATCAGGTCTGTATTGTTAGTAATCAGTAGATCCAGTAACGCTTTATTTCTAGTTGGTGCGTCTACCATCTGACCCATAAAATTGTCCTGCAAAACATTTAGGAACTGGTGAGCCTTAGATGAATGCGTGGTTCCCTCTGCCCAGTCTATGTCTGGATAGTTAAAATCTCCCATTATGATAACACTTTCCATCCTTGCTGCTAATCCAAATTGTAATAGGAGATCTGTCTCCCCTTCCTCTCTCAGGTTAGGGGACCTATAGCATACTCCCAGTATTATTTTCCCCTTGGCTTCATCCCTTTGGAGCTCTACCCACAAGGATTCCACCTCCTTCCTAGCTCCCTTAGTGATGTCATCTCTCACATTCACTTGTACATTATTCTTGATATATAGGCATACCCCTAGCCCTTTTTTACCCTCTCTATCCTTGCGATAAAGGGTATACCCTTGAATGTTTGCCAGCCAATCCTGAGAGCTGTTGAAACAGGTCTCTGAAATTCCCACAAAATCCAAATCCTCCTCATACAACAGTATCTCTAGTTCACACATCTTGTCCGCCAGGCTTCTGGCATTGGTGAACATGCCACGTAGTTTAGACCAGTCGCATATTATCCTCTTATTGGATGTTCCGAGATTGCAACTAGGACTTGCTACTATACTTACCTTGGGTTTATGTGCTTTGGTCAACCTACCACTAATGCCCCCAATACTACCCTCTTGAATATGTTCCGTGCTGACTAGCTCTACCTCTGGACCCTCCCCCCCTATCGCCTAGTTTAATAACCCCTCTAACTTTTTGGCCATCTTTATTCCCAGCTGATCTGCACCCTCCTCATTTAGGTGCAGTCCGTCCCTTCTATAGTACTGGTTATCGACTGAGAAGTCAGCCCAGTCCTCCAGGAACCCAAACCCCTCCTTACTACACCAGCTCTTCAGCCACTTATTTATTTCTCTAATCTCCCTCTGCCTTTCTGGTGTGGCTCGATGTACCGTTAGTATTCCTGAGAATACTAACTTGGAGGTCTTTTTCCTCAATTTAGCTCCTAAGTCACTAAAATCGTTCTTTAGGACACTCCATCTGCCTCTGACTTTGCCAACGTGCACCATGACAGCTGGGGCTTCCCCAGCCCCTCCCAGTAATCTGTCCACCAGATCCGTGATGTGCCACCTTTACACAACCTGCCCCCCCCCCCCACTACACAACTCTTTGTGCAGCCCACCCCCCTTTCCCTTTATAGTTCTGAACACTTTTCATAACTTCACCTCACTCTTCACAGCGATTGTCTGTTCACAAATTCCCCCCCCCCCCCAAGTTCACAGCTCACTTCACAACTCGCCCCATTCTCTAGCTGTCACATCTGTACAGATGCCTCCCTGCACAACCACCCGTTTCCTCCCCCCCTTTTTCCTTTAACAGCTTTTTCTTACCTCTCTCTTCACAAAAGCCTCACAGTGGTGCAGCTGGCAAAAGTCTCTCAACTGTGGGCTTTTTGTTTTTCCTACAGTGCAGTCTCTGCCTGTCAGACCTGTGTAGCACAGAGCCGAGGAGGAGTTTCAGAACACTTCAATCGACTCTGTGCTACACAGATCCAATAGGCAATAGGACCACAAAATTTTAAAAAATGCAGGTGGTTGTGGGGTGGGGACCCACTGACATACACCCTGCCCTTCATATGCCCTGGGTGCCCATTAATAGCATACAGCAGCTGATAGAGTAAAGCCCCTTTCACACGGGACGGATCCGTGATGATCCGCCCCGTGAACATCCGCTTGTGCAGATCTGTTACCGATTCGGCCTGTATCCTGACTTCACTCCTATCTATGCATCTGCTGCAGATTCGTCTGCCAGTCCGTGTGACTCTGCCTCTTTCCCTATGGGTACTGGGCTGCCTGCAGCGAGCCTCTGCCTATATTTCTCTGGCACCTGCTCGCGGCCTGTCTGGTTCCAGCCTATACTGTCTGCTGTTGCCAGTGCCAGCCTGCTCCTGTCTCCTGCTCACTGGCGTCCATCTGGCACTCCGCTGTGGTCTACTGATTGTCTTCTCCTGCTTGATCCAGAGAGTCCGTCAAGCCCTGTTGCTAGCAAGACCAACAGGCACTTGTGCCACTCTGTACTCCTGCGCCTCCTGTCTGCTCTATCAAGGACCCTGAGTCAGAGGTGTAAGAGATATTATTGTGCATTTATTTTTGCAAAGAGTCTGTGATTTGGTCTCTCATTTTGTCTTCAACATTTTGATAACTTGCCAATTGTCTATTGTCATCTGTGTATGCTATATGCTATAATGTACAGACCTTGAGAGTACCCGTTTATTGATCTAAAGAACTGCACAAAGAAATGTTCTGTTCTTCTCCCACAATATGCTGGCCACATGTTTTTCACAGTTGAAGACAGCACTATCTTCCTTTATTGCCATAGCACTCAGATAACTGCTGATGTTCAATTAATATATGAAGTAGGATTCCTTCTTATCCTTCTCTGTTCCAACTGAGAAAGGTTAAAATTAATTTAAAAATCCATAACAATTTTGTATGCAGCTCCTACACGCTCTCTTGTATTTAGGTCCGACGTACTCAGGCTGCAGTGCCTTATACTAATTTTTTCTCAGAGTGATGTTCAATGAATATATGGAGTACGGTAAGGATTTGGAATTATTCTGGTAGGAATGAATATATGGAGGAAGAGATGAATTTATAAAATTCGGGCTTTGGTAAATTTGCCTAGCAAGAATTTTAGTTATTTGATAACAAACAGAAATGTTCCAACATTCCAAAGTGTCATCCCCATCCTCTTGCCATACAAGCAGAATAGAAGTATTATACCATGAGCACTCTTAAGCATTTAAAATACATCAATACATAGAATAAGGACTTAATGGGTATTAGACCCAAAACCAGAAATGTAGTATGTTGCAGCTTCCCAATCCTTAGATGCGATGGCTGCATTTGTTTTAGTTATTAGGCTTTTTCCCCCATTTTCTCCAGGTGATCTGGCCTCCTGTATTAGAGTGCCTCCACTCTGGATGAAAAAGCACATGGGGCATAGCAGCATTGTTAATCTGGGGGGAGGGGAGTGTTGGATGGACTAGCAGATTTATATACACTAACAAATTGAAGCCAAACTTCAGCTAACACTGCAGTTACACAAGCAGTTACAACCACACTTTTTTGCCTTTTGGAATAAAGGTTTTACAAAAATAAATAAATATTGATCATTGCAAGCACCCCTATCAGAGGTAAATGCTTTGACGCACTGATACATTTGCAGGAGAGCTTGTTCTGTTGAAAAACAGACTTACTGGCTGACCAGGTGAAAATAAGGGAAAGAAAACTTAAAAAAAGAAAACAAATGCAGCTATCACATCTAAGAATTGGTAAGCTGCAATATATGTTTGCTTTTTGGGATTAATACCATTTTAACTAGACAGACTTTAGGTCATGACACAGGAAGGAGTTGACCAGCTGATCTCATTAGCACACACCCTCATACCTCCCAACTTTTTGACATGGGAATGAGGGACACCTATCAGCAAAAGCATGCAGGCATAGGACACACCCCCTTAAAGGAGAATTGTACAAAAAAAACAAGATTGGTTAAACCCACAAGGGCTTTTTCACCACTACTATTCCTTTATATTGGCTTTTGAAATTTACAAAGGCAGCAATTTAGAAATCAGGTGAAAGTTTTAGCACTGGAAAACACTTTTTGATAGTTAAAAAGTGCATTTTATATACATCTATATAGATCAGACTGAGATGAGGGACAAATGAGGAGGAATGAGGGATAGAGGCACGTTGCTCCAAATCAGAGACAGTCCCTCGAAATCAGGGACAGTTGGGAGCTATGCACCCTGCATCATCTACCCTTAGCTGATCAACTCCTTCCTGTGTCATGACCTAAAGTCTGTCCAGGAAGTAAGGCTGTTTTATTTTTGCAAAATAAGTACATTAATGCTATATTGGTACACAGGGGAGCTGGAATTTAGAAAAAAAAAAGGGTCAACTTAGCCTTTAAACCTCTCATCCAATTTATAAATTGATGCATTTGTAAATTTCAAAAGCCAGTATAAAGGAACAGTAATGGCAAAAAAAGCACTTGCAGGTTTGACAATTTTTTTGGTATAATGCTCCTTTAAGGGGCTGTGGCGAGGGGGGGGGGGTGTCCTATGCCTACCTACTTTTGCTAATAGGTGTCCCTCGTTCCCATCTCAATAAGATGGGAGGTATGCATCCGTGCTGATGAAGGACACTTATTTGGCCTCAAAATTGATGTTAAGTGGTTAATTTGTTCTAGTAGTTTAATATCCTATTCAATGATAGACTAGTTCAATCACCATATTGTGGCTCAGTTTTTTTTATACTATTGAGCTTTATTTTCAGTAGTTGCTGGAACAGTAGTCAAAACTCTGAGCTGTTTGGCTTAGCTCTGCAAAATTAAACAAGTAATGTTTCGATACTTTTTATTTGTACTAACATACAATTTTTCAGGACAAGCTTTCCGGGCATTTACCCTCCTTCAAGGTCCAAGCAGTACTAATACAGCCAAGTGTACACGCAAGTGCACTAATACGGCTATAATCATCTTTGCCAAAAAAAAAAAAAATAGACACCTGTGGTTACATTCACAATTCATAGCAACCCTTTTACCTCTCCTTCTAAACCCTCAGCCATAAGCAAACTATGAACTCTCTTTTGTTCAAACACTTCCAAAAAAAACCTGAAAATACCTTACTCAGCTCCACTTGTTTGCTGTATTCCATTTTTAATCTCAGCGACCATTTACAGTTAGATGCATATATATTTGGACACAGGCACAATTTTAGTATTTTTTCAGGTATTTACCAAAACATATTCAAGCTATAGTTATATAATGAATATGATCTGAAAGTGCACACTCTCGGGTTTAATTTGAGAGTATGTACATCCAAATCGGTGGAAGGGATCAGAAATTACAGCTCTTAAGATTAGTCACCCCCCCCCCTTTTTCAAGGGACCAAAAGTAATTGGACAATTGAATCAAAAGCTGTTTCATGGCCAGGTGTGGGCTACTCCTTCATTATTTATTCATCAATTAAGCAGGTAAAAGGTCTGGAGTTGATACTAAGTCTGGTATTTGCATTTGGAATATTTTGCTGTGAACCTACATCATGCGTTCAAAGGAGCTGTCCATGCAAGAGAAACAGGCCATTGTAAGCCTTCAAAAACTAAACAAATCCATCAGAGAGATAGCAGCAACATTAGGAGTGGCCAAATCAACAGTTTGGTACATTCTGAGGAAAGAAGAACGCAGCAACATAAAGAAGCCTGGACATCCATGGAAGACAACAGTGGTGGATGATCGCAGGATCCGCTCTATGGTAAAGAAAAACCCATTCACAACATCCAGACAAGTGAAGGACACTCTCCAGGAGGTGGGCATATCATTGTCAAAGTCTACAATCAAGAGAAGACTTCATGAGAGCAAATACAGAGGGTTCACCACAAAGTATAAACCATTCATAAGCCTGAAGAATAGAAAAGCCAGATTAGACTTTGCCAAAAAACATCTTAAAAAGCCAGACCAGTTCAGGAAAAGCATTCTTTGGATAGATGAAACTAAGATTAATCTGTACCAGAATGACGGGAAGAAAAAAGTGTGAAGAAGGCTTGGAACAGCTCATGACCCAAAGCACACAACGTCATCTGTAAAACATGGTGGAGGCAGTGTGATGGCATGGGCATGCATGGCTTTCAGTGCACTGGGTCATTGGTGTTTATTGATGATGTGACAGAAGACAGAAGCAGCCAGATGAATTCTGCAGTGTTTAGAGATATACATTCAGCCCAGATTCAGCCAAATGCAGCAAAGTTGATTGAACGGTGCTTTACACTGCAGATGGACAATGATCTAAAACACACAGCATAAGCAACCCAGGAGCTTTTGAAGGAAAAGAAGTGGAATATGCTGCAAAGGCCGAGTCAATCACCTGATCTCAACCTAATTGAGCATGCACTTCACTTGCTGAAAGGCAAAATCAAAGGTAGAAAGAGCCACAAACAACTGAAGACAGCTGCAGTTAGAGCCTAGCAAAGCATCAGAAAGTAGGAAACCCAGTCCTTGGTAATGTCCATGGGTTCCAAGAAAGTAAATGTGTGGAGATGTTCACAAAATAAGTAAATACACTTCAGTATAGTTCAGAGTAATAGGAATATGCTAGAAATAAGTGAAATACAATGTTGGAATGAATGCATGATTTTAAATTTTCACCATAGATGCGCTTTAACATTGTTATTATAAAAAAAATTTTTGAAAGTTGATTACATATTTTATTTTTTTTTATTTTTTTTTCAGGGCACATAACAATCACAAACTTTTTGTTAAATTATTATCCCGGTTTGGACATTGAAAAAAGAAATATCCATGGATTTACAGCATTAATGAAAGCATCAATTCAAGGCAGAACAGACTGTGTCCGTGCATTAATGTTAGCAGGTAAGTGTATTTTAAAGAATCTTCCTTTTGATCTTTCAGCACTCTGATTAGACGTAAGGAGCGAAGAAAGAAAGCTCCAATGTGACAGCTCTGGGCACCCGAAAAGCCAAACAGCAAGAGGGTACAAATGTATCACTGCAACACAATCTGGCTTTAATAGCACTAAAGTAGAATGTGATAACCTTTAGAATTGGCTGAGTTGCATAATACAGTGTACTGCAGCTATGAGCACTTTGGATTATGTTGGTGCCAACACACCATAAGATAATTAAGTGACCTCTGGGGTTCTAAATATAGATCTAAAATCTATATCACATTAAATATCAATCGCATAAGAGGATAGGATACCCTGACATTTGAATTTGTTCAGTCAAATAGTTTGTTTAAACAGGTTATTGTAATATCACTCCATGCTTGTTACAAAGGACATAAATGTACAGAATTACAGAAAACATGTACAGTAGGACAGTATTAGGAGTATTGTATATAATATATACATCGACATACAGGTAGAGTAAAAATGGGAATTGTGTTATTAATCTCAAACAGTAAAACCTGTCTAAGATATAGCTATAAAGACGAATTATTACAATCCTTTAAGCAATAATTAATTAGTGAAATGTTCCATTGCTTTTATTGAGACTATCTGGATACAAAGATCCCAACCTACAGTATGTATCCGTAATGTCTCCAGATTAAATAAATGTTTAGACCTATTAGTGCTCCTAGATTCAGGGACTTAAGCTGGGCATACTTAGAATGAACTTAAAAAAAATGGGATTTTGTGGGCAATTCGAAAAAATATATAAAACTTCATGTATAGAAAAATGTTATTTATTGTAGAAAAAATGCATAAAAAGTCTTGTCTTGAAAATACAAAACATTACATCAGTCATGTCATCAACATTTCACATTTGACTGTTAGTTATAAAGTGGTAGTCCCCATCTGTTTGCTGTTCCCTTTGTCATTGATAGTGCCGAGGAATACAGCAGAGGGGGATATCCAGCGCATTTCAAAATATACTGTTATAAATCTTCTTCAGGGAATAATACCACTTCTGAAAAAACAGCTTGAATTAGTAAAACATTGGTACATGATTGTATGGAAATATACTTGTAAATAATCAGCCACATGCACTTACAAAAAATGTGTGTTTAGCAGAAGCACTCCTTCAAGTAGCAAGGATGCCATACATCAGCCATTGAAGATCTCCCCAGAGAGGACACCAAGGTGCCAACATCCATTGATTGCCTGATGTGAACTGCCCTAGATGGCACTGGAAAACTTTGCACTGTAGGGGGAGGGGAAAGCAAGAAAAAACATGATGATAAATCCCCGGGAAGAAAATTAGTCTCAATTCCAGGGAATGCTGGGTCAGCCTGGTATGATGTTCCCCAAAAGGCTGGCTCAGTAACCAATGAAAATTACTTACTTAGAAAATCCCTTAAGCCAAACGTGCATTGATCCAGAAAGTCCTGTATCTAAATGTCAAATATGGCACTATAGCAAGGTTCCTGAGGGCTGGCAGTCAGAGAGAGGGAGACGACAAGACTCCACGTCAGTGAAGACAAGAGGAATGGCGCTGAGGGATGCCAATGGCATCCCTAATATACTGCGCATGTGCAGGAGGAAGTGACGCAATACGCGTCATCACACGCAGTTGCGTCACCACCACTTCCGCTCCTGCGCCATTTAGGCTGAAGATGTAAACAAGAAAGTGATGTAATACTCATCAAGCCGACGCAACCACGTCATTTCCGCTTGCATCATCACCGTATTGCTTCCGGTCTCTGGAAAACAAAAATCCGGAGACCAAGACAGCAACTTTAATTGGTACAAATCAAAGAGGTCCCCCACCGGTGAAAAGGCTGACCCAGCATTCCCTGGATCTGAGACTAATTTTCTTCCCGCGGATTTATCATTTTTTTGTCTTGCTTTCCCCTCCCCCCTAAAGTGCAAAGTTTTCCAGCGCCATCTAGGGCAGTTCACATCAGGCAATCAATGGATGTTGACACTTTGGTGTACTCTCGGGGGAGATCTTCAATGGTTGATGTATGGCTACTTGGAGGAGTGCTTCTGCTAAACACACAATTTTTGTAAGTGCATGTGAAAGATTTTTTACATGTATATTTCCATACAAATCATGTACCAATGTTTTGTAAATTCAAGCTGTTTTTTCAGAAGTAGTATTATTCCCTGAAGAAGATTTATAACAGTATATTTTGAAACGTGTTGGATATCCCCCTCTGCTGTATTCCTCAGCACAATCAATAATGAAGGGAACAGCAAACATATGGGGACTACCACTTTATGACTAACAGTCAAATTTGCAATGTTGATGACATGATTGATGTAATGTTTTGTATTTTCAATACAAGACTTTTTATGTAATTGTTCTACAATAAATAATATTTTTCTAGACATGAAGTTTTATATATTTTTTAAAATTCCCCACAATTTTTTTTTAGGTTCATTCTATGTATTACCAAGGGATGGTGGCAATATACATGTGTGGTCTGGTGAATCACTCAATTATAAGCTGGGCATACTTGGGTTGTTTAATTTTGATTAGTCAGCCACTGATTAACAAAAAAAAAAACCTCATGTACACAACCAAGTTGGCAGGAGGAATCCTCCCCACTGTGCCATTGTTTTCTGACAGCAGGGACTCCTCTGCTGTCAGAGTACACTAATCAGGGCTGCCCTAATTGGTAGTAGTGGGCTCACTGAGAAAAAATTTTCAACATCCCGTTCAACAAAAGCTGATCGTTAAATCAACTTCTGTTGAACAGGAATGGCAATAGATTGAACAAAATACTATGCGTCTGAAAACCTAACATTGCATTTGATCTATGATCGATCAACGTTTGTCCAAATTGTTCTTTACTACATTAATTACTGTAGAAGAAATAAGCTAGATAATTGAATCCAGTATACACCATATTGGTTTGATAAGTTCTATGGTTTCTTTCTAATGCTGCGTACACGCGATCGGGCATTCCGACAACGAAATCCTGGGATTTATTTCCGACAGATGTTGGCTCAAGCTTGTCTTTCATACAACAAAAAAGAAAAACTGCGCGGCTTTCCATTTTTATTTGTCTTGCATACACACGGTCCCATAAATGTTGGAAATTCCGATCGTCAAGAATGCACTGAAGTACAACACGTACGACGGCACTATAAAGAGGAAGTTCAATAGCCGGTGCGCCATCCTTTGGGCTCCTTCTGCTAATCTCGTGTTAGTAGAAATTTGGTGAGAGACGATTCTCGCTTTTCAGCCTCGTGCTTTTCAGATTGTTACTGCTCGTCAGTTTGTGCTTGTGGGTTCGTATCTGGTTTTTCAGTGCGTGCTATTTATAGTACGTATTTGATTCTGAGTGCGTTCTTGTCCGCTCGTTTCTGAATTTCACCTTGCTCTTCTCAGGCCTTTCTGATTTTCAGTGCGTTTTGTTAGTTCGTTCTGACCAGCCGATCGTTTTGAAGCCATGTTGCGGGTACGTACTCTTCGTAGAGTTCGTGCTGTGCAGGGGCTTGGTGTTGGAGTTCTTACTTTGACCCAAGCCCAGTCCATGAACAGGGCGCGGAGGAGTTTATGGATAAAGAACTGGTTGCTCCAGCGTGACCAATTCTCTCACATGCCTTTGTTGCGGGAGATCCGTGAGAATAATCCTGATGATTTCAGGAATTATCTCAGGATGACAGACCCCGTTTTTCACCGTCTGTTGACTTTGCTGTCCCCTTATATTACCAAGCAGGACACCTGCATGCGGCAAGCCATCACTCCCGAGCAGAGGCTCGTCGCCACGTTGCGGTACTTGGAGACAGGGAGAAGTCTGCAGAACATCAAGTTCTCGACAGGCATCTCCCCCCAGGCTCTGGGGATCACTGTTCCAGAGACCTGTTCTGCCATCATTCAGGTCCTGCAGAAGGACTATATTAAGGTAAGTTTTCTCCTTTAACATCACATTCTATGTATTTAATGTTTGCTAATGTATTGTATTTCTTTCATCATTCCATAATTACCATGATTGTAAAATGCTGTGAATGTCCTTTTTGTCCTCATGCATGCTGGAAGTTTTCAAAGTTCCTTTTTTGTCCTTCATGCATATTTGCCTTCACTAACCTCCCCAGCATGCTATCCTGAGCCCATATACACCTAGCCTAGTCACGTAACAATGTATTTTGTCAGCTCCATAGTAGTGCTTAACCCTAAACACCCCCTAACATATGTACAAATGTTATTTGTGTCCTTAAATTCAGGCAGAGTGCCAGAGGCTTTTTTTTGGGGTCACAAAATCATTTGGAACCCTCCCTCTAAGTCAACTGATACCAATACTCTATCTGCTGACTTTGCCAAACTCATACACACTATACCTACCTCTTTTGCGTTCATATTTATGGATGAATTCAACACAGCATGTAGTGAAAGGGCCTGCCTGAATACTTTCAAATGGTACGGTTTCAAGTTTTGTTCTCCTATTATCTTGGTAGGTAATTGCAGAATGTAAAAATGTGCTTCAATTTGGACAGTGTGTATTCATATTTTTGTATTATGACACTTCTTACCTGTCCAGTGGGCTGACAATAGTGTAAGTAAGGAGGGCCTGGCCAAAGTAACACACATTATTTATGCATTCAGCTCTCAATGAAGTGGAGAGGATTACCTGTCCAAAACATCTCCCCCCCCTAAAATTTTTACAATGGGCCATCAGGGGGGTGAGGAATCTGATAAGTGGACCTTAGATTTTTTTATTTAAATACTCCTCAAATAAATGTTATACTGATGTTGGCCAAGAATGTTTGTGTCTAATCTGCTTGCAATGTTATGTGCAAAAGTCCTAATTAATTTCTTTCTTGTTTCACTCCACAGTTTCCTTCAACGCCACAGGAATGGCAGACTGTGGCTTCCCAATGGTGGGACTTTCCCAACTGCAGTGGAGAAATAGATGGGAAACACGTCCACATAATCCCACCCCCCAACTCTGGGTCATACTATTACAACTACAAGGGGTTTAATAGTAATTGTGATGTTGGGGGTGGTGTCGGCGACTTATGATTTTCTCTTTGTGGACGTAGGGAAGAATGGCCAGATGTCGGATGGTGACATCATCGCCCAGACCGAGTTCTACTGATGGCTCCAGAGTGGTGGCTTGGGATTGCCACCTCCGGAAGACAACGTGGCTGGTCTTCCATTCGTCTTTGTCACTGATGAATTGTTTGGGCTTGGTGAACACCTGATGCGGCCGTTCCCCATGAGGACCCTCACCCCGGACCAGAGGGTTTTTAACTACCGGCTGGCCAGAGCCAGAAGAGTGGTGGAGAATGCTTTTGGGATAATGGCCAGCCGGTTCCGCCTATTCCTTACGCCATTCATGGCGGAATATAAACTTAACCATATAATCCTTGCATGCTGCATTCTCCACAACTTTTTAAGGAGAAATTCTATAAACTATGTGGCCTCAGTTGGGCCTGAGGCCGGATTTCAAGACCAAACCCTGATGGCGCTTGAAGCTGGCCGTCCTGGCTTGCCCCCTCAAAGCACCCGCGAGGTCCGTCAAAAATATATGGAGTACTTTGCGGGTTGGGGGGCCATTGATATGCCAGAAAATGTTTAAGAAACCTTTTTTAAATAAATTTGTATTTTAAAATGAAATAATATTTCCTTTGATTTAATGCTTATGTTTCTTTTAGCTGTCTCCTAGGTTATCCAATGTGGGTTTTTTTGCCCATTTTCTTCAATAGTGCAAACGTAATTTCTTTGATACATGAGGTGACAATCTTTTCTTCAGCTAACTATTATGTGTTGGGTCTGCTACACACACACACACACCTTGTTTTTGTTGTTAATGTATGTAATGCATTAATGCTTAAAATATTCATCATTTTCTGCACCATGAATTTATTTTTTGGAGTTACGAAAATGGCCTGATTGATGCAAATTATCAAGCACTGTGGGTGTTATTTACTAAAGTAAAATCCACTTGCACTACAAGTGCACTGCAAAAGTGCATTTGAAAGTGCACTGAAACTGCACTGAAAGTGCACTTGTAGTGCAAAGTGGATTTCCCTTTAGTAAATAACCCCCACTGCCACTGTAAACAACAGCTTAGCAAAAAACTGCTATTGAGCATTGAAAGAAGAAGCCATACATTGTTGAATAGAAAAATTTTTACTCTGTGCACATTCACATGTGCATTTAGAAAAGGATGTTTGAACAAATCAGCATATTTTTAAAATACATACTTTTTGACAGTAGAAATATCCTTTTTTGCGGTAAACAGGCATGTTTTTTAAACCATACAACAATATACAAATCAGGAACTTACAAAGTTCAACTTTGAGAAATTGAAGGCAATATCAGACATTATAGTATGTCCAAACTGTGTTGATCCTGCCTTCAGCAGATGGGGTGATGTCACCCCTGTGAAAGGCAAATTTTGAAGATGCACACAAATTGAGAGTCAAAAAAAGGGATTTCCCTCCTGATCCCATGCCTAATGTCAACATGTGCTAGCTCCCATCATGGGGGATCAATGGACGTGTTTCGGGGGTGCAACCCCTCCCTTTCATCTACTTGAGTTGCGAGGAAAGGGTTGCACCCACAAAATGCGTACATTGATATCCCGTGATGGCAGATAGCACATGTTGACACACTGTGTGCATCTTCAAAATTTGGCTTTACAAATTTTGGAGAAAAGTTAGAAAAATAGAAACAATTTGATAAATGTTGGTGTGTTTTCAATTCTGCCTAAAACATCAATGATGTTTTTGAGTCTTTTTTCAACATCATTGATGTCTTCCTTGATTTTCTGTAAATCCCGATTGCACACCATGATCTCCCCGATGAGGACGTGCGCACTTGCACTTGTGAAATGTGTTTCTTCTTCCACAACATCCACATCACCTAAAATTAAAAAAACACACCATGTATTATAAATATGCAGGACTCCATCTATTACCTGAAGCTGTGGTTTCAGACATTCACCTGTTGTGGTCACTATTTCACTCACTTCATAAACCTCTCCTTCCTCCACATCCTGAGGTTGTTGTTTTGGGATTTCCCCTTCTTTAGGAGGTTGGGGGTCCCTGGTGACCTCAGACATCCCAAGTCTTTTCTCCCCTATGTGAATAAAATAAAAGTATACTTAGCACACAGATATATGAGGCAAGAAATAGGAATATGAAACATTGCTTGGAAGTGTCGTACAGTTGTCTGTTTTGGCAGAGTTCAAAGCTGAAGACATGATTTTTTCCCTTTCCAAAGCTGGAATAATTACCTTTTTTGGTAAAGTATCACACATGTAGACACCCCTAGTATCCACTGGAGCACCTGTGTGGGACACCCTAAAAAGTTTGTTCTGGTGTCCCACACTAGTGCTCCTGCGTCCAGATGTGTAAACAACTGCTGAGTGTCCTCTCCTTATACTGAATCAAGTTTTCATTTCATTTTAGTTACAAACCCATCTAGACAACAATGTACTAAACTTCTTTTAATACAAATAGGCATGACCAAATGTAGTTAACCTGCATCTGCCAAAAACATTGTATTAGTGAGCGAACAAACAATGTTTGCTACGAACTATTACTGTGCCCACGAACCTGAAACTTGCCATTTTAAACTGTACAACAGTAAAGAAAAGCACATGGAGCAGCACAAACGTAATAATAATAGGTACACACGACAAAATACTTACTTTTTTGCAGCACTCTCTTGATTCTTCTGTACCGATCCTGCTCCCTCAATTTGAGGTCTGACCATCGATTCCTCAGTTGATCCTTTGATCGCCGTACCCCAAAATTCTTCTGCAGACTTTCACAACTTTAATCCTGATCTTTGCCTTTCTCACATTTGGGTTTAGGTAAGGTCCATGCTTCCCGTCATAGTCGGCCCTCTTCAAGATGTCCACCATCTCTACAAAGGACATATTAGAGGCCTTAAATCTCCTCTGGGATCGGGATGTTCGTGGCTCCGGGCTTTTGTTGTTGCTGCTGCTATCTTCATGCACTTGTTGTCTCTCCACCATGTTCTCTCCCACTGTGCCGAAAGACAAGGGGTGGGGAATATACTAGATAGAAGGTCAGGGGTGGGCGGAGTTTCACTCATGCGCAGTGTATATAAATCGTAACACGTGGGTGTCCTACATGCGATCTGTGAGAGGAGAAAGGAGTAGCGGAAGCGCCGATCGTGATAACCAAGGTACAATTTTAACTTGGGCCTATACTGCTTATAGATTGAGGCCTATATTGGGACAAGATTATGAGAGTTTAGCATGACATTAGGGTTTGTCTTGTGTTGTGTCTTGCAGAGAAAATGGATCTATTGAATGATCAGGACTTTATCCCCATATTCATTGAAATGTACAGGGAGCTGCCCTGTCTGTGGCAGGTAAACCACCCCTTTTATAACAATAAAAGAAAGAGGCAGGCAGCACTGGATCAATTGTTGGAATTCGTAAAGCCGCAGATCCCCATGGCAAACATCAACTGAAAGGCCACAATTGGTGGCATGAGGAGCACTTATAATAGGGAGCGCAAGAAGGTCCAGGATTCACAGAGATCAGGGGCTGCAGCAGATGACATTTATGTTCCCAGGCTGTGGTACTATGACAGACTGTATTTTCTGGCAGACCAGAGGGAACCCAGGCCAGCACTCTCCAGTCTTGCTTCAACGCTTCCTTCCACTCCAGCTAAGGCTTCCGACGTCCAACCTGGGCCTTCCAGCCAGGAAGATGTGGAGGAGCCTAGCTTGAGCCAGGTATAGTTTTGTTCAACATATTTCTTGTCCAAAAAATAATGATGTTAACTAGATGTTATTATTGATCACTAATTTCTGATTTAACAAAGTGTTTTACATATCAATAGACAGCAGTGGCCACAAATGATTGGGACAAGAATGAAAAATGCTGGGGTCAGAATGATAGTCTTTTCTATTTGTTAACATTCAATTTGCAACAGTCATGAGCTGAAAATTGTGTGTGATTGATGAACCAAAAACTAAAACTATGTCCCTTTTTCATACACAGGAAAGCCTCAGCCAGGAGGAGGCTGTGGAAAGTGGCAGCCAGGAGGTGGCAGGGGTAAGTGGCAGCCAGGAGGTGGCCGGGCCCAGTAGCCTGCCCAAATCCCAGGTCCCTCCCCTCCGCCTTAAAAAAAAAAAAGGCCCAGGAAGAGAAGTAACCTGGAGAAGGCAGCACTTTGCCTATTTCGGAAGGCTACTGCGGCCCTCAGAATCCCCCCCCCAATATTCAAGAGGACTATGCCTGCATGGCAGCCTGCAAAATGCAGGAAATGGAGGAGGGACAATGCTTCTTCTGTGAGAAAGTGATCTTACAAGCCCTAAATAAGGGGTTGAGAGGTGAACTCACAAGCCAAAGCCAGGTTTGTGAGTTCGACCATCGTCCTCCTCCTCCTCCTCCTCCACCTCCTGCCACAACTCCAACACCAGAGCCACAGCCTGGAAGCAAGCGTGTAAGGAAGACAAGAGAGTGATGGCCTGGGTTCAGTCTGGTCTGACAAAAGACGCAGGCTGTGGTAAGACCACAGCCTGGGGACATATATGTCACCTGCTGCTGTTCATGACCTCTCGGAGTCCTGGACCGGATTGTGCTTCCTATTATATGGACTCCTCATGCTACCAATTGTGGCTGTAACATAGTTGATGTGTGCCCTGGGGTACAAAGGCTTCGCCAATTTCACCAGTTTATCCAACACCGCCTTCCTCTTTATTTTGTTATGACCCATAATAAATGGCTATTTTTTTTTTTACAAATACTTGCCTATGTGTTTTACTTCAAAAAGGACAGTTTGTTTGTGAGTAGGCAGGTACATTTAAAAAAAAACAATGTCAAATTAACAAGGGACACCAACAACAAACAACCTCCTTGAGGTTAAAAAACACAAGGTAATAATGGTGTTGTGGTAACTTGACACACAAAACGACAAAAAATATTATGGAGATCAGTAGAAAAAAAAATATCTAAAAAAACAGGAGATCTTGATTAAAAAAAAAAAAAAAGTAGATCACTATAAAAAATTTTTTTTAAAAATGGAGATCTTAATAAAAACTAAAAAAAAAAAATGGAGATCTTAATAAAAAATAAATAAATAAACGGAGATCTTCATAAAAAAATAAATAAAAAATGATCACTATAAAAATAAATTAAAAACATTATTCTGGAGATCTGGTGAAAAAAAAATGTTATTCATGAGATCACAAGAAATAATAAAGAAATCAGTTTGTCAGAACTCTGTGTGAATATCAGCTGAAAAACAACTTCATAATTCTAGCATTATAAAGAAGAAGAGAATGCGCTACATTGAAAGATTACAAAATTTGCAGCGCGACGAATGTGCTGTCTCCATTACAAACGCTAGTTTTACCAGACCGAGCGCTTCCGCCTCGTACTTGATTCAGAACATGTGTGGAATTTTGTGCGTCAGAATTCTGTACACACGCTTGGAATTTCCGACAATGGATTTTGTTGTCAGAAAATTTGAGATCCAGCTCTCAAATTTTTGTTGTCAGAAATTCCGACAAAAAATGTCTGTTGGAGCCTACACACGGTCTGAATTTCCGACAACAAGCTCCTATCGAACATTTGTTGTCGGAAAATCCAATGGTGTGTACGCAGCATAAGAATTATCTCCTAAAGTCCAAAAAATGCAACGATGACACAGTTCTTCTCTGTAACCAGACAAAAACAAACAATAGAGAAGAGAGACCGAGAAAAAGAAATGGGAAACATACATGAGTAGAGTTGGCAACAAAAAGACAAGTATTACCAAATATTTGATAAAGTTATTTTTTTTTCATTTATTTTGTTAATTATATTGTTTTAGTGAGCCTAATTTACAGCTCACTAAAACACAAACATGGCATGGTTATATGTGGAATTACACCTCAAAATACATTCTGCTGCTTCTCCTGAGTTTGGGGATACCACATGTGTGAGACTTTTTGGCAGTCTAAAAGCGTACAGGACCCCCGAACACCAATCACCGCCTTCAGGCTTTCTAAGAGCTTAAATTTTTGATTTCACTCCTCGCTGCCTATCACAGTTTCGGGGCCATGAAATGCCCAGATAGCACAACCCCCCCCCCCCCCCCCCGCATGACCCCATTTTGGAAAGTAGACACCCCAAGCTATTTGCTGAGAGGCATGTTGAGTATTTTGCAGATCTCGCTTTTTGTCACAAAGTTTCCAAAATGGGGTCATTTGGGGGGGTTGTGCTATCTGGACATTTCAGGGCCTCTGTTATGCCCCGTACACACGATCGGACATTGATCGGACATTCCGATAACAAAATTCATGGATTTTTTTTTGATGGGTGTTGGCTCAAACTTGCCTTGCATACACATGGTCACACAAAGTTGAAATTGCGAACGTCAAGAACGCGGTGGCGTACAGCACGTACGAGGAGCCGAGAAAAATGAAGTTTAATAGCCAGTGCGGCTCTTCTGCTTGATTCCGAGCATGTGTGGAACTTTGTGCGTCGGAATTGTCTACACACAATCAGAATTTCCAACAACGGATTTTGTTGTCGGAAAATTTGAGAACCAGATCTCAAATATTTTCTGTGACTGAAATTCTGATGGAAAATGTCTGATGGGGCCTACACACAGCCGGAATTTCCAACAAATAGCTCCTATCGAACATTTTCTGTCTGGAAATTCGACCGTGTGTACAAGGCATAACTGTGATGGGTAGTGAGGAGTAAAATCACAATTTTACATTTTAAGCCTTTAGAAAGCCTGAAGGCGGTGCTTGGTTTTTGGGGTCCTGGACGCGGCTAGGCTCCCCAAAAATCTCAAACATGTGGTTTCCCCATACTCAGGAGAAGCAGCAGAATGTATTTTGGGGTGTAATTCCACATATAACCATGCCATGTTTGAACAATATATGCATTTAGTGACAACTTTGTGTAAAAAAAAAAAAACAATTGTAATTTTCCAGAAACTTGTGGCAAAATATCAAATATTCCATGGACACAACATGCCTCTCAGCAAAAAGCTGTAAGTGTCTTCTTTCCAAAATGGGGTCATTTGGGGGGGGGGGGGGGGGGGGGGGTTGTGCTATCTTGACATTTCAGGGCCTCTGAAACTGTGATAGGTAGTGAGGAAGTGAAATCACAATTTTTAGCCCTTAGAAAACCTCAAAGAGGTGATTGGTTTTCGGGGTCCTGTACACGGATAGGCTCCCAAAAAGTCTCACACATGGGGTATCCCATACTCTGGAGAAGCAGCAGAATGTATTTTGGGTGTAATTCCACATATGCCCATGGCATGTTTGAACAATATATTATTTAGTGTGCAAAAAAAAAAAAAGTTTGTAATTTTCTCGAAACTTGTGGCAAAATATAAAATATTCCATGAACTCAGCGTGCCTATCAGCAAACAGCTTGGGGTGCCTACATTCCAAAAAGAGGTCATTCGGGGGGGGTTTGAACTGTCCTGGCATTTTATGTATAACATTTAGAAGCTTATGTCACACATCACCCACTCTTCTAACCACTTAAAGACAAAGCCCTGTCTGACACTTTTTGTTTACATGAAAAAATATTTTTTTTGCTAGAAAATGACTTTGAACCCCCAAACATGATATTTTTTTTAAAGCAAAGGCCCTACAGATTAAAATGGTGGGTGTTGCAACTTTTTTTTTTCTCACAGTATTTGCGCAGCAATTTTTCAAACTCATTTTTTTTTGGAAAAAAAACTTTTTTAAATTTTAATGCACCTACATACACTATATTGCCCAAATGTTTGATGGAATAAAAAAGATGATCTTATGCCAAGTACATGGATACCAAACACGACATGCTTTAAAATTGTGCACAAATGTGCAGCGGTGACAAACTACATGTATTTTTAAAAGCCTTTAAAAACCTTTACAGGTTACCACTTTAGATTTACAGAGGAGGTCTACTGCTAAAATTATTGCCCTCTATCTGACCTTCACGGTGATACCTCACATGCATGGTGCAATTACTGTTTACATATGACACCAGACCGACGCTTGCGTTCGCCTTTACGCGTGAGCACAGGGGGACAGGGGTGCTTTTTTTTCTTTTAATTATTTATTTTGCTTTTTTGTTTTATTTTTAAACTGTTCCTTTCATTTTTTTTAATCATTTTTATTGCTATCTCAGGGAATGTAAATATCCACTATGATAACAATAGGTAGTGACAGGTACTCTTTTTTAAAAAATTGGGGTCTATTAGACCCTAGATCTCTCCTCTGTCCTCAAAGCATCTGATCACACCAAGATTGGTGTGATTAAATGCTTTCCCAATTTCCCAATGGCACTGTTTATATCCGGCGAAACCTAAGACATGAAATGCTTGTAGCTTCCGGTTTCTTAGGCCATAGAGATGATTGGAGCCCTTCTGGTCATCATGGAAGATGGTGGGAGGGGGGGGACGTTCCCTCTCACTGCTTGTAAAAGCAGTCTAGAGGCTAATTAGCTGCTAGGATTGCATTTACATGAAAGCTGACTGCTGGCTGAAAAGAATGATACCAAGATGATCATTCTGCTATAACCACTCAAAGTCCAGCAACATACCAGTATGTTGCTGGTCCTTGTTGGGCATATATTGTAATGTTCTTTTTTTCATGCAGTCTGTGGGCTGAACAAAAACAAGAGATTGATCAGTGGGTATGCCCACCATTAGAATACCTCCCTTCATCCACCCACTTCTAATGATGGGAATACATGCACCATTTTCTTTTAACTGTGGTGGTGAAATCACCTCCTACAGCTCTGGAGTCGCTGATTTATGTATCGTGGGAGCAAACACTGTTGCTGTCAAGATAAATAAATCAGTGCTGCAGCTGAATGGCGTACCTGCTAAGCAAATGATGGTTAACAATAAAACAAAGTAACATTACAGTATAACAGTAAGACTTACCATACCTGCAAAGCAAATACAATAAAACAGTCAAAAGAAAACATTTTTTAACGCAATCTGTGCCTAAAAAATATATGCCGAAGCATGGGGACAATCCGCCCCTAATGCTACGAGCAAATCGCTCCTCCACCCCTGCCCCCATGCTTTGGCATATAAGCTCTTTTTTTTTAACCGTGGTGGTAAAATCACCTCCTACAGCGCTGGAGTCATGGCTTTATGTATTGTGGGAGCCAACACTATAGCTGTCAGAATAAATAAACCCGTGCTGCAGCTGCTAAGCAAATGATGGTTAACAATAACAGTATAACAGTAAGACTTACCATACCCTTAAAGCAAATACAATAAAACAGTAAAAATAAAACATTATAGTTCTAAAATACAGTAACAAACGAGAGAGAACAATAGAGCAGACAATAAAAGAGTGAACGTAAGAGAGAGAACAATAGAGAGAAAAAAAAACAATTTTTGGCACTTTTGTTATATTTTTTGTGTGTTTTTGTGTTTATTTTTTTGCACTTTTATATAAACTGTAAACATTCCAGATTAGGGTCTCTCAAAATGTGATGGCCGTCACATCTTTTGAGACCCTGTGTTAGTATGCCTAGGACTGTACAATGCTGTACCCTACACTAATACTCCACTAGTGTGTGGTAGCGTTCTAAACAGTCACCAATGCAAAGACCAGGTTGGTCAGGACAGGAGGGACAATAAAAGCAGGTGTCACGCCTATATCCGCTCTTTCTACAGACACAACATCTTCTTTGGGGGGCTTGTTGGGTAGGGGTACCAGAAAGGACATGCGGAAAATGCCTCTCATGCAGCCGGCTCACTGCATTTGGATTGGGAAGTTGGGCCACAGCACCATCTGGAAACAGAAGGGCTGTGATATCTTCCTGGAATTTAAGGAAGGATCCAATTCGTCCTGAAGCTTTGTATAGCACACAATCATTCAGCAAAGCCAATTCAAATAAATATACAGACACTTTTTTGTACCAGTGTCTGGCCTTACGGGCAATTAGGTACAGCACCAACAACTGGTCATTGAGGTCCACCCCTCCCATATTAAGGTTATATTCGTGGACACAGAGGGGTTTCTCCACAACACCAGTAGGAATTTGGACCATCGTGTCTGCGTGAAGGGAGGACAGAACGAAAACATTCTTATTATCCCTCCACTTCACAGCGAGCAAATTATTACACTTCAAGCAGGGTCTCTCCCCAGCCTAAGACGAGCTTCTACAAGCCGCTGGAGTAACCCCCAGCGATTAGATTGCATGGTGCCAAATGCACCAATTCCGCGATCAAACAAGTGACTAAAAAGTGGCACGCTCGTGTAATAATAGTCCAATATAAGTGGTACCCCTTTCCGAATAAGTATGACACCAAGTCCCACACAATCTTACCAGCACTCCCTATGTAGTCTCGGCAGTTCTCTGGTTCTACGTAACTATCTCTCCCCTCGTAAACCATAAAACTATATGTATAGCCTGTGGCCCTGTTACAGAGCTTGTACATCTTGACCCCGTATCTGGCACGCTTGCTGAGAAGATACTGTTTGAATGACAAGCGGCCAGAAAACTTAATCAGGTACTCATCAACGCAGACAACTTGATGGGGAGTAAACAAGGCTGCAAACTGTTGGTTGAAGTGGTTTACGAGGGGCCGAATTTTGTAGAGGCGATCAAATCCAGGGTCACCCCGAGGACGACAGAGTTCATTATCATTAAAGTGCATGAACCGCAAGATCTGCTCATATCGTGTCCTGGTCATGGAGGCAGAGAACACGGGCATATGGTGAATTGGGTCAGTGGACCAATATGACTGCAACTCACTCTTTTTAGTTATGCCCATGAGGAGGGATAGGCCCAGGAAGGTCTTAAATTTGGAAACCGTAATAGGTTTCCAATCTCTGGCAAGGGTCAGCTTGGGATTAGCAGCCATTAATTGACCAGCAGATAAATTGCTTTGGTCCACAATAGATCTATAGAGATCTTCCGTGAAAAACAGTGAATAAAGATCAAGTGACGTCAAATCAACTGTTTTCACCTAAATTCTGGGTTGGCCAGTGAATGGGGGAAGTACGGGGGCTGCAGAAGTGGTGGGATCCCAATTAGGATTGTCAAATGCAGCAGGAAGGGCACTATGGGCTCGACGGGCCTGTCTTTGCCTTCATGGTGGCTGCGGGACTTTACTCGTGCTAGCCACATCACCAGCTTGAACTGCACTTATGGGACTCGCCACGTCAACACTTGATACTGCAGTGCTGTATGTACGACCAGGATGTACTAGGCCGCTGGTGCTTGCCAGTTCACCAGAAGGATAAGTGGCACTAGTACTGGCTCTCTGCTCCATACGAGAGCCCTGCAGTTCTTGCACCTCAACGACAGCAGAAAAACGGGGTCTGGTGCGCCTGACCTTGGCAGGGACCACAACTCCGTCATCAGAGCTATCTGTCAGGGTGCCGCTGCTGTCTACTGGTTCATATTCTGAGCCTGAATCTGACAGATGAGTGACTTCCTCTTCACTATCTGTCATGCTCAGAAACGTGTAGGCCTCTTCACTAGTATACCTTCGATTTGACATTTTGGTCTCTAAATTTACTGGTATACTAGTGAGACTAGCAGGAAAAAAAGCACCTGACTGTCAGCAACTGATTCAAATGCTACAAAAAAACCTGTTAGCATTCGCAAGGATCAGGCTTGACTCTATGAATGCTGCAGTTATGTGTGTTGTGTTTTTGTAGGTGACAGTGAACGATTGATACTGCACTTGGGTGGGCTGGGCTGGGCAGAGGGGCTAAATGCAGGTGCTAGCAAATGCAGGTGCTAGCAGGTATCTGGGCTGATCCCGCTAACGCTGCGTTTTTGGGAACCCTAAACTGCTGGGGACGCTAATATAGTTCTGATCAGATATTGATCCGTTTGGACACTATCCTACTAAGGGAGGTGTATGGTGTGTGCGTGGGTGTTAGCGCTACTGGCACTAATCTGACACTGCCTGGGGCGACGTAGACCCTGACTGATGCTAAAACCTAACTGATGTCACCTGCCGGGTGATCAGGGGGTTAAACCTTTATTGGGTAATATACGGCGGGTGCCCTGACGGTATAAAAAACATCTAGCTAACCAGCGTCACCCGTGACACTTGTACAGTGATCACTGGTGACAGGGGGTGATCAAGGGGTAAACCTTTATTAGGGGGGTCCCTAGACCTATCTGGGCCTACACTAAGTACCCTAACGCTGATTAGTGTCACTAATGACACCATTACAGAAAAAAAAATATGAACACTGCACTGGGTGACACAGTGTAGTGTTGGTGTAGCTCACGCTTAGATGTTGTCTCTCCTCTCTCTGGAATGAAAATACTTCCACGAGGAGAGATGACATCACTTCCCCTGCAGTATTTACACATGCAGGGGAAGGATCTTATTTGCCAGAAGTGATCACTAGGTCCAGGCCAGATATCATTGGCCTGGGACTGGGGATTGATCGGTTCGGGATCTAATCCGTTCGTCGTGGCCGCGCACCCGATGTAACATGACAGCGATTCGCCTGCCTGTGCCATTCTGCTTGAGGCCAGTAGGAGGGGCTCCAGATCATTTTTTTTTTTTTGAAAGCCTATTGCGTGCAATAACACACCCAAAAACTTCACCCGTGACAAAAAAATGTGCACACACATAAAGAGTGAAACACAAAAAAAAGCAACGAGTACACAAGCCCTCTAAAATCAGAGTACATTGCCCTGAATCCCCCGGGGCTTTAGGCTCCAGACGGGGACAAGGGTACATACACTTGGTCCATCTGACTGAAACCAGACGGACCCCGTTCTCTGGAAGGCCTGCCAAAACAGACCCACCCAAGTACTAAGTGAGGCTCCCCCGAAGGGAGACCCCATGAGAGAGGGTAAACCAAGCCAAAAGGCCTATTATCCACCCCCTCCCAAGACTTCAGGGCTGGCCAAAGGACCTGCAACTCTACTCATCACACAGTGCAACAAACCGTGTAGAAACACAAAAATACAAAAAGTGACAAACATAGGCTTAATAAATAAAATAAAGTGGGGAAGGAATAAGTGAAGAGGAGAGTGAAAAGGTGGCCATTGTGTGAAACAATGACCAGGCCCACTGGCCAGGATTAAAAAATTCTTCTGGTCCCAGCCAAAAGGCCTGGCCCAAGAGGCAGGTGCTAAAAAAGCGTGTTCTATGGTGCAGTGACCGTGGTGCCTCAAACCAAAGTGACTCTCACTCACATTGATTTTTTGGCACCCCTGGACTGCCACTCCAGGGGCACATACTCCATAGGCTTTCAGGACCCTGACCAACGACCCAGACCACAGCCGCCCCCACTCCAGGCAGAAAGACATGAAGTTCAGGGAGCTTGGTGAGAGCCCTTTACCATCAGGCTCCACCGTCGCTCCCATCACTCCTTCCTAATTACATTCAGGAAAAACGAATCACTCCCCCCCCTCAAAAAGGGGAGTAAGCGTTCTCTCCCGAATAACTGTCCGTAGCTAGAGCTACCACAATCTAGGCCAGAAGGCCAGGGACCCCACCCTCTGGTCAGACCCAGATGCAGCACCTATCCTCACCAGGAGCACCCTTCCGGACGGCTCAGACTCAACCATCGGCCAGCCACCAGTATCTGTCGGGCAGCTTGGCATAGTCCCTGCTGAAACCGCCTTTCCAGGCACTATAACACCATTGGATTTGCTGGCTCTCCCCTTTGAGAGTACAGCGCCTCCTCTGGAAACTGATAAGAACAGATACTACACTTGATCTTAGCCAAAAGGTCGAGGGGCTCCAGATCATTGCTGATTTTTTTTGATTGAAAAATGTATACTTTATTTTGCAAGAAAATATACAAAAAAACAAATACTTAAACAGGGTACATCCAATCTGTACTGCGACGCAGCGCATAAATACACTACATTACAATACATCACCAAGCATACAAATAAATTACATTCATCCTGCGGTATGATGCCTAATGTGTTGTGCAGAGTAGTAATACCCCGAAACATCACATCATGCATGACGCCGCATTACCCTGAAAGCAGTACTAAAAAAAACATTTCACAAAAAGTCCAGTCATACAGTCAAATAACATTCAAATGGGCAACGGGTGTGATGGGGGGGGTGGAGAAGGTGGGGCAGGGGAGGGAGTAAAGAGTTCACAGGCCCGAAGCTTTATTTGAACTGCCAAAGGATACACGGGGGAGAGGGGGGGGGGGATGGGGAAATCTTCAGACCTCCTCTTCCTCCTTGAAGTCCATCAGGTGATAGTCTCTGAGCAGACTGTGAACCAGTCTGCGACAGTCCTCGATGGACATCCTCTCCCGCTGGTGGATGAGGCGCTTTCTGGCGCACCATAAAGCGTCCTTAAAGCAACACAGCACCCGCCAGGCACCGTCAATGTCCTCCTGTGAATGAGTTCCACAGAAGAGTCCGTTCAACACACCAAAGTGTGTGATTGCAGTCTGTGGTACAAAGTCTTTGAGTTCAGGTTCCAGGGCCCTCAACAGGTCCTGTGCAAAGGGGCACTCCCAGAAAACATGCAGAGCAGTTTCCTCCTGGATGATGCAAAAGGGGCAGTGCCTGTATCTACACAGGTTTCTGGCATGCATGAATGTCCTGAGTGGCAGCCCCCCTTGGATTGCCATCCATGCCAGATCTTTGTGCCTGTTGGTGAGTCTCTTTGAAGAAACATTTCTCCAGACCACTTTACAAGTGGCTGAAGGGAGGCCTGGAACAGTCTCAACAATGTCCGATGCTCTGATCAACTTGTGGATAGTTTTTGGCTTCCACAAGTCGGGCTTCACTCCATGTAGCCCCAGCTCCTTGATAAACTTGAAGGTGTCCAAGTAGTACCAAGGCGTGTCCCAGTTGTAGGGGATGGAGCTGTCCCATTTGTCCCATCCAAGGGTCCTCCAAAGAGGCAGGAGGAAAAAACGGGACATAGAGTTACCACCAGAGTCCACAGTTCTGTCCACCAATGTCCTGCGGATGCAGTTACAAGCAAAGCACACCCTCAATAGTGTAGCGATGTCGGGCACGCCCTTACCGCCCTTGAGGGGTTCCTTGAACATAACCGCCCGCTTCACTCTGTCCATTTTGGAGCTCCAGATGAAGTGAAACACCGCCCTGGTGATGGCTTTACAGGTGTTGACCCGAGGGGGCCAGGCCTGGGCGAGGTACTGCAACACAGGGAGGATCTCGCTGCGGAGTACCAGTGTTTTGCCTTCCATGGTGAGTTCTCTGAGGCTCCAAAGTCCAAACTTCTGTCGCATCTTTGACAGTCTTTCCTCCCAGGACTTCAGGGCTGCGCCCTCAGCTCCAAACCAGACCACAAGGATTTTGATGAAGTCCGTCTTGACGCTGAAAGGAATTGGTGCAGAAGAAGGCAGGAACCACTTTCCGAAGAGCATGACTTCTGACTTCCCGCAGTTGACCTTTGCCCCTGAAGCTTGGCCGAAGTCCTCACAGGTCTGGGCGAGTGTGTCGATGGAGCGCCGATCAGCACAGAACACCGTCACGTCGTCCATGTAGAGTGAGCACTTGACCTCCCGTCTGTCCGGTCCTGGTGCGGTGATCCCCCTGATCTCTGGGTTCCGTCTGATGCTTCGGGCGAAGAGCTCTATACAACAAACAAAAAGCAGAGGTGAGAGAGGGCAGCCTTGTCTGACCCCAGACAGAATTGGAAAGGGGTCAGTTTTCCAGCCATTTACCAGCACCAAACTAGAAATGTCAGTGTACATTACATTTACATACGAACAAAACATTTCCCCAAGACCAAACCTGCGCAGAGCTCTGCACATAAACTCGTGGGAGACACGGTCAAAGGCCTTCTCCTGGTCAAGACTGACCAGGGCCGCGTGCACACGGCGGCCATGAATGTACTGGACCGTGTCCCGGACAAGCGCAAGGCTGTCCGCAATCCTGCGACCAGGAATGCCGCAAGTCTGATCCGGGTGGATGATCTGTCCGATGACAGACTTCAGCCTGTTGGCCAGGACCTTGGCGAGGATTTTGTAGTCCACGTTCAGCAGAGAGATCGGACGCCAATTTTTAAGATCCGATCTCTCCCCCTTCCGCTTATACAAAATCGTGATCATCCCCTCCCTCAGTGACTGAGGCATTCTGCCCTGCACCACCATCTCCTCGTACAGCTCGAGCAGGTCCGGGCCCACGAGATCCCACAGTGCTACATAGAGTTCAACTGGGAGACCATCGCAGCCCGGGGTCTTGCCTCGCCTAAAGGATTTAGCGGCAGAGTGCAGCTCCTCCAGCACCAAGGGGGCGTTGACGGTTGATGAACCTGCAGGATCAATTTGGTTAGAGATACCTGACAGGAACCTGTCGGCCGCCTGTGTGTCCGTTTCTTTCGGGGAGTAGAGGTTGGTGTAGTAGTCGCTGACCACTTTCATCACAGCCTTCTTCCCCTTCTGGAGTGTTCCGGTCTCGTCGCGCAACTCTGACAAGGGTGTGTGTCCTGAGTGGAGTTTCCTGAAAAAGAAAGAATTACACTTCTCACCTTTCTCAAGATTCTCCACCTTGGCACGGAAGACAATGTGCCTGGATTCTTCCTCGAAGTGTCCTTTCAGGCTCCTCTTGGTGTCCTCCAGGTCCTGCCTAACGTCCCAGCCACAGTGCTGAAGGTCCTGCAGGGACTGCAACTGACGCTGCAGTCTCCTGAGTTCCCTCCTCCTGGCACACACACGCTGGCGTCCCCTTGCCTGAAAGAAGCTACGCAGCTTAACCTTCACAAACTCCCACCAGTCACTTACCCTTCCGAAGAATCTCTTTTCCTCCGTCCAGGTGGCATAGGCTTCTCGGAGTTCCCCCATCAATTCCTCGTTTTCCAGCAGGGTGCTATTCAGCTTCCAGGAACCCGGTCCGCGGGCAAAGCCCTCGCCCAGGTCACCCCGAAAGTGAATAGCCCTGTGGTCAGAGAAAAAGCAGGGGACCATGGAGAACTCACGATGCTTGACTGTTCTTGAAGTGAGCACGAAGTCAATCCTGGAACGCACAGATCCATCGGGTCGGCACCACGAATAGTTCACGGTCCCTTTCCCTATGGATCCCATGGCGTCCTGCAAGGAGGCCTCCGAGATCATCTCCTTGAGCAGCCTAGAAGTAGCATCAAGTTTTGCGTATATGCTGGAGCTGCGCCCATCCTCCTCGATCGGACAGTTAAAATCACCGCCGATCACTACTGTTCTGGTGGTGACGAGTTGGGTCCGCAGGGTCTGGAAGAGTTCCAGCCGCACATTCTTGTCTGGGGGGGCGTACATGTTGATGAGCCTAACTGGCTCTTCCACCCACGAGCCGTCTATGACCAAAAGACGGCCACAGACTAGCTCATGGATAGAGTCAACCGTGAAACGCCCACCCCTGACCAGAATGGCTACGCCTGCAGACTTGCAATCGCCACCCCCGGACCAGTAGGAGGGACCAAGGGTCCACTGGGAGGACAGATGAGTGTACCTCCTCAAGGGAGGAAGGGCGCACTCCTGAAGCATGTAGACATCACTCTGCTGACTTGAAAGAAAGGTCAGGACCGCTTGCCTTCTAGATGTATCCTTGATACTCCTCACATTAATGGAAAAGATTGAGATCTCAGCCATAATGAAAAAGGGTATGAGGGTCCAGTTAACAAGGGTCCGAACTTACCTCCCCGGAGGGGGGGGGTGGCTCTTCCGTTGCGTCTTCTGCCTGTCCTGTGTCCTGGGCCAGGCCCAGCTCCTCAAGGACAGACTCCATCATCTGCTGGCTGATGTGGACGTTGGGGGGGAGGTCATGCTCAGGGTCGACCACGATCTCCTCCCCTTCCTCCTCCTCTCCTGCAGACTCTAGGTCCTCCACTACTTGCTTGGGTCCCTCGCTGTCGCGTTGGACCCCGTTGGGCCGTTTGGTGGAGGTGGCGGGTTCCTCAGCTGTTGGGCTCTCTGGCTTACGTTTCCGGCTTCCTCTTGGGCCACTGGTGGGGGTGGAGGGGGGTGGGAGGGTGGGGAAGTCCTCCAGGGAGGACAGGTTGGGGGGGAAGGGGTGGGGAGGGGCTCCTCCGGCACAGAGGGGGTGGGAGGGGGTGTGCTGGAGGTAGGGGATGGGGCAGGAGGGGCAGGGGCAGGTGGGGCGGGGGTGGACTTACCTTTGGCCTTTCGAGGTTCTTTTGGTTTTTCTGGCAGCTTTCTCCCGGATGGCTTACCCTGGCTTACGGCTCCAGCGTAGGTCCGGGTTCTCTGGGGGCAGTGTCTGAAGACATGCTCTGCCAGTCCGCAAAGGTTGCAGGCTTTGGACCTCGGACAGTCCTTGGTCTCGTGGCCTGTCACCCTACAGAACTTGCAAGCAAGTTCTGTACAATCCTTCCCTATGTGTCCCGGCTGCCCACACTTGTTACAGTTGTAGGGTATGCCGGGGTAGAAGAGGATTCCTGCGGAGGATCCCAGGGAGAAGAAAGGCTGCAGGTGCTGGATGTCCCCCGAAGGGTCTTTCCTCAGTTTGCAGAGCACAGACCACTTACCTATCCAGAAGCCGTTGGCATCGAAGATTTGGATCGGGTCCTTCACCACGGTGCAGAACCTCTGGAGGTAGGTGGCTATGTCCTTTCCACTGGTATGGGGGTTCCTCATGGCCACTGTCACCCGCTTTTCGTCCCGTGTTATGGGGCAGTTCGCAGTGAACTTCCGGAAAGGGGATTCAGGGCCACTGGTCTTCACCATCTCCCAGTATCTTCTGCAGACCTGGAACGACACAAAAGTTATAAAGAATATACCTCTTGTGAAGGCCTGCACAGAAAGCGTCTCCGCTTTGCTGAACCCCTGTTCCAGGATCATCTTCTTTCCAAAGATCTCCGGGGTCATGTCGGGGACTCTTCCGTCCACCTCCTTCAGCTGCAGCACGACCGTCTGCTTCATCCATGGCTCCAAAGCTGGGAGCCCGTCTGCAGGCTGGTCTGGCTTGGCTGGTCCTGGTCGGCTGGTGCCGGCCGGGGTAGGGGCGGGGGTTGAGGCAGCGGCATTCCCGGGCTTGGAGGAAGTGGCTGGAACGGGGTTCTTCTTCTCTTTTCCGGTCTTCTTTTCGCTCTTCCCCATCGTCAAGGATTTGGATGTCGCTTCAGATGTTTCTTAGGCGGCTTCCTTCTGGTTCCTCGACGTCTTCGCTCTTTTTTGTAGCCTTTAAAAAGGCTCTAGCATCTACTGCCCGGAGGTAGTAATGCGGAGTGGGGGAGGAGGGAAGACCGCAATCTCGTTCCCTGTGGGGGCTAAGCCTCTAACCCAATAGCAGCAAGTAGGTGAAGCTGAATTTAATCAACGATCCTACCAGGCCGAGCAGAGGGTACCCCACAAGGACCAATTAGCTTGGATAGATACAAGTGGTTCTCAACGTCCTAGCTGTGAAGCAGAGACACCCCTAAGGGCTAAAGTCGATACTACACTTGATCTTAGCCAAAAGGCCGAGAAGCGATCATTGCTGATGCCACCGGGATCCTGTACTAACAGCTTCTGATGGTTGGAAATTGATCATGAGCAATCAGTGACAGATCAGTCACAGTTCTGGTTGAACTGATGGAGTGCACCTCAGAACAAGACATCAATGCATATATATGCGCTGACAGGGCCTTAAGGCTCAACCTCCTTTCTGCTGCATAAAGGCACGTTGCTGTCGTAGAGGGGTTAAGCAGGGGGAAAGGGTAGGTCTTTAGTAATGGAAATGACATTGAGAAAATGCTAAACCAAATAATATTTAAATTAACAAGAGTCCCTGAAACATATGCAGTGTTTCACGGGTTAACAAAGGTTTAAAGATTTTTTTAGTCTGTGTGAGCAACCATAAAAAGTTAGAACAACCAGGAACACTTCCGTAGGTGAATATGTGGGAGGGAGATAGAGACAGAGAGAGACCATTTCAGATTTGGTGTTATGCCCCGTACACACGGTCGGATTTTCCGATGGAAAATGTCCGATCGGAGCTTGTTGTCGGAAATTCCGACCGTGTGTGGGCTCCATTGGACATTTTCCATCGGATTTTCCGACACACAAAGTTGGACAGCAGGAGATAAAATTTTCCGACAACAAAATCCGATCGCGTCAATTCCGACCGTGTGTGGCCTGTTCCGACGCACAAAGTGCCACGCATGCTCAGAAGAAATTCCGAGATGGGACAGCTCGTTCTGGTAAACTTAGCGTTCGCAATGGATACAGCACTTTCGTCACGCTGCAATGTTAAAAATGGTTTAATACATCTTCTTCTTTATAATGTGACAAGAATTAAGTAGTTTTGCTGCTCATATTCACACACACTTCACACAAACTTTTATTTGTGTTTTTTTAGTGGGATTCCCTGAATATATTGTTATTAGTTGTCACATCTGACAGTTTTATATTATTATTTTTTTTTTTGGATTTTCAGCCTTTTTTTTTCTTTAATGTTTTGATTTTTTCTAAGGCTGATCTTTGTTCAATGTTATTTTTATTTTTACTCCAGAATATTTTTGGGTGTGTTTTGTGTGTCAAGTTACCCCAACACCATTGATATCTTGTATTATTTAATCTCCAGGAGATTGTTTGGTGTTGGTGTCCCTTGTTCATTTCACATTGTATATTTGAAATGTACCTGAATCCTCACAAACAAACTGTCCTTTTTGAAGTAAAACACATAGGAGAGTATAATTCAAAACAAAAATCCTTTATTAAGGGATCAGAACCAAACAAAGAGGAAGGCAACACTGGATCAACAGGAGAAATTAGCGAAGCCTGGGACCCCCACGGCAGACATCAATTCTTCAACATCAAAATTGGTGGCCTGAGGAGTCCATATGTAAGGGAGGGCAGTCTGGTCCAGAATTCGCAGAGATCCGGATAGCAGCAGATGACATCTGTGTCCCCAGGCTGTGGTACCACAAGAGGCTGCATCTTTTGGCCGACCAGACTGAACCCAGGGCAATCACTGTCTGGTCTTCCTTCCACGCTTCCTTCCGGGCTGTGGCTGTGGCTGTGCAGTTGGAGATGTGGCAGGAGGAGGAGTAGGACCTGGAGGAGGACTGGGAGGACCTGGAGGAGGACTGGGGGGACCTGGAGGAGAGGGAGGAGGAGGAGGAGGACCTGCAGGAGGAGGAGGAGGACCATCACAAAGGTGTGTCTGAGGTGTCATTTGGTCCCTCATACCTTTCTCAAGAGCCTCCAATATGAGGGCCTCACACATGACTTGTTGGCCCTCCTCCATCCTCTGCATTTTATATGCAATGAAGGCAGCAATGTTCTCCTCCATGGTGTGGGGTGCTCCCAGGACCTCTGTAGCCCTCTAAAAGAATCCTATAGCAGCCTCCTCTAGGGCACTCCTCCTACTGCCACTTTCTCTTTTCAGGGGGGGTGGAGGGACCTGCAGATCAGCCAGCCGGCTCGGCCCGGCCACCTCCTGGCTGAGACATCCCTGTGTATGAAAAAGGGACATGGTTGTAATGTTTTGCTTCATCAATCCCAATCCTAAATTTGTACTCCCAACTAACATCTAGTTAAGATCATTGATTGGACAAGCAGAAATATTTCGAGGAATGCTATACCTGGCTCAATCTGGGCTCCTCCACATGTGGCCTGGAAGGCCCAGGTTGGGCGTCAGAAGCCTCAGCCGGGGGGGGAAGGAAGCGTGGAAGGAAGACTGGAGAGGGATGGCCTGGGTTCAGTCTGGCCTGCCAGAAAATGCAGCCTGTCGTAGTACAACATCCTGGGGACATAGATGTCATCTGCTGCTCCGGATCTCTGTGAATCCAGGACTTTCTTGCACTCCCTTAGATATGTGCTCCTCAGGCAACCAATTAATATCTTTAAATAGGTGATGTCTGCCGTGGGGATCACCTGCGTCACAATTTCACACAATTGCACCAGTGCTGCCTTCCTCTTTGTTTGGTTCTTGAAATGGGGGTGGTTAATCTCCCACAGACAGGGCAGCTCCCGTAACATATCTATGAATACTGACATGAAGTCATTATCTTTGAGTAGCATATCCAAGTTCACTGCAAGACACAACACAAGACAAAGCCTAATGTCAGACAAAACTCTCCTAATCTTGTTACAATATAGGCCTCAATCTAGAAGCAGTATAGGCACAAGTTTGTCTCTTACCTTCGTTCTTACGATCGGCGCGTCCAATGCTCCTTCCTCCGCTCACAGATCGTACGTAATACGCACGCGTGTTACGCTTTATACACACTGCGCATGCGTGTAACTCCACCCGCCCCTGACGTTCTTTCTAGTCTATTCCCCACCCCTTTTCGTTCGGCGCAGTGGGTGAAGAGCACATGGCGGAGTTAGAACAGGTGCATGCTAATTCTAGCAACGAGGAGGAGGAGGAGGAAAGCCCGGATCCGGACACGTCCCGATCCAGAAGGAGACGTTTTAAGGCCACAAATATGTCCTTTGGGGAGATGTTGGAGATGGTCGACATCATGAAGAAGTCCGACTATGACGGAAAGTATGGGCCTTACCCCAACCCCAACATCAGAAAGGCCAAGATCATGGCGAAAGTGGTCAAAAGCCTTCACAGGAATTTCGGGGTACGAAGATCTAAAGATCAGCTCAGGAAGCGGTGGTCGGACCTGAAGTTGAGAGAGCCAGAGCAGTACCGAAAGATCCGGAGAGTGCTGCAAAAAAGTAAGTAGTTGTGCTGTGTTCCTATTCTTTCTGTCTTTATTACGTTCGTGCTGCTCCATATGCTTTTATTAATTGTAACGTTTAAAAGGGCAACTTTAATGTTCATGGGCCCATTATTCGTTCGTATCAAACATTTTTCTTTCGGCATCTAGAACACCATTGTTTAGGCCATATGCATTTTCCCACATTTTTTTTGGGCCTACTTGGATGCCAAATATTTGTTTGTGTAGATGGGTTTGTTACTAGAATTAAATGAAAACTAGATTGTGTATAAGGAGAGGACACTGAGCAGCTGTTTTCACATCTGGACACTGGAGCACTAGTGTGGGACACAAGAACACCATTTTTATTAGGGGGCCACACAGGTGCTCCAGTGTATACTATAGGGGGGTCTCCATCTGTGAAGCTTGTACTAGACAGGTAAAGTATTGCAGCTTGACAAAGGGCAATAAAAAAAATACATCTTGGAACTCGGCTAAAATAGACAATTGTACCCCACTTCCAAGCAATGTTTCCTATTTCTAGTTCTGCCATCAAATATCTGTGTGCTAATTATACTATTTTTGTTTTACATAGGGGAGAAAAGACTCGGAGGACACCCCTCATCCGAGGAGACCAGAGACCCCCCACCTCTGGAAGAAGGGGAACTTACACCAACACAAGCTGAGCAGGAGGATGAAGAAGATGTGGTGGAGATTGGCACCACAACAGGTGAGTGTCTGCGACCACAGGCTCAGGTAAAAGAGATGGATGGTGGCAGATTTTTGAGACCTGTTTTTTTTTTTCTTTATCTCTTTTTAGGTGATCGTGATGTGAGGGATAGAGAACGCTTTACTTCAGAAAGTGCACAGATCCTGATCGGGGAGATCATGGGGTGTAATGCCGAACTGCAAAACATCCAGCAAAAAATCCATGATGTTATTAAAAAAAATAATAACATCATTGATGTTTTGGGGCGAATTTAAAACCCCACAAAATCACTTTTTGTATTGTGGTTCAATCTTTTAAATTTTTTTGCAATGTTTTGAAAAGCCAAATTTGGAGGATGCACACAGTGTGCCAACATGTGCTATCTGCCATCACGGGAGATCAATGGACACGTTTTGGGGGTGCAACCCCTTCCTCAATTATAAAGTCGCGTTGAGGAAGGGCTTGCTCCCCCAAAACACGACCCTTGATCCCCCCTGATGGCAGATAGCACATGTTGACATTGGGAAATTGGTGTGCATCTTCCAAATTTGGCTTTTCCAGGGGTGATTTCCCCCCATCCGAACGCTATATCAAACCCAGTTCCTAAATACTGATGTCTGATATAGCCTTCAGGTTTTACCTAATGTGAACTTTGTAAGTTCAAGTTTTTTGGCTTTCTTGTTGGTTTTACACAGGCCTGTTTTATCTGAAATGGACATTTCAATTTTTGATAATGCTACTGCAAAAATTGTTAAAAACCTTTGGTAAATGCACATGTGATTGTGCAGGTATAAAAAAGTGGCTTACTCAAGAATGTGTGGATTATTGTCTCAACACTACAACACTTTTGGGGTGATGTAATAGCTGTTTTATGCAAAAGTGGGGGTTATTTCCTAAGGGCAAATCCTCTTTGCACTACAAGTGCAGTTTCAGTGCAGTTGCAAGTGCACTTGTAGTGAAATGCGTTTTTCCATTTAGGAAATAACAGCCAACAGTGCTTTGTATAAGGTTACCCAATCACGACATTTTCTGCACTCAAAACATTTCTGTCAGGGTCAGCTAAAACAAACACAAGCAGTAAATGTCCACAAAGATTTTCTTTTTTTTTTTTATTTTAAAAAGGCTTCACATATTGTCTGGCATATTGATAGCCCCCCTACCCGCAAAGAACTCCAGGTAGCGTAACCGGACATCACAGCCACTTTCAAGCGCCGTCAGTGTGGTTTGATGTAGGATTCCGGCCTCAGGCTCAACTGAGCCAGCATAGTTGGCCGAATGTTTCCGTAAAAAGTTATGGAGAGCACAGCACGCAAGTATTATATGGTTCAGTTTATACTCTGCCATATGGATAGGTGTCAGAAATAGGCGGAACCGGCTGGCCAGGATTCCAAATGTGTTCTCCACCACTCTTCGGGCTCTGGCCAGCCGGTAATTAAAAACCCTCTTTTCCGGGGTGAGGGTCCTCATCGGGAATGGCCGCATCAGGTAGTCCCCCAGCGCAAATGCTTCATCAGCAACGAACACAAATGGGAGTCCTTCCACATTGTCCTCTGGAGCTGGCAAGTCCAAGCTGCCATTCTGGAGACGCCTGTAGAACTCCGTCTGGGCGATGACTCCACCATCGGACATCCGGCCATTCTTCCCCACGTCCACATACAAGAAGTCGTAATTAGCCGACACCACCGCCAACATCACTATACTATTAAACCCCTTGTAATTATAATAGTACAACCCCGAGTTGGGTGGTGGGACGATGTGGACGTGTTTCCCATCAATTGCCCCTCCGTAGTTAGGAAAGTCCCACCGCTGGGCAAAGTGGGAGGCCACAGTCTGCCATTCCTGTGGCGTGGAAGGAAACTGATGAGGAAAAAACAATAAACATTACTATTTTTACTCTGAAACATGGCAAGCAGATTAGACACAAACATTATGGGGCAACCTCCAGATAGCATTTATTAAGGGGAATTTAACAAGGCCAAAGTATAAGGTACACCTATCATATTCCCCCCCCCCTCTCATGGGCCATTTCTAACATTATGGGGTGTGTGGAAATCTTGGACAGGTAACCCTCTTCACTTCATTGAGAGATGAATGCCTAAATAATGGGTCTTACTTGGAACAGCCCCTCCTTAGTTACACTATTGGCAGCCCACTGGACAGGTAAGAAGTGTCATAATACAAAGATATAAATACACACTGTACACATTTGAGGACATTTGGACAGTCTGCTATTACCTATCAAGATAATAATAGGATACAAAAACTTTAAACAGTACCATTGGAAAGTATACAGGCAGGCCCTGGCACTACATGCTTTGGGTAATTCAGCCATAAATCTGACCACAAAAGAGATGGGTATAGTGTGTATGGGTTTGGCAAAGTCAGCAGATAGATGATTGAGGATAGAGAATTGGGATCAGCTGACTTAGCAGTTGGGGGAGGGAGGGTTACTAAAAATTATTTTGGGACACCACAAAAAAAAGCCTCTGGCACTCTGCCTGAATTTAAATAAAAAATAACATTACCAAACATTTTAGGGGGTGTTTGGGGTAAAGCACTACTATGGAGCTGATAAAATACATTGTTAAGTGACTACATGAGGTGAATATAGGGCAGGAGACACCATGCTGGGGAGGTTATTGAAGGGCAAATATGTATGAAGGACCTGAAATAATAATTACATAAAAATCCAGCATGCATGAGGACAAAGGGGACATTCACAGCATATTACAAGCATGGTAATTAGGGAATGAGGAAAGAAATACAATATATTATCAAACATTAAAGACAATAAAATGTGATATAAAAGGATAAAAATCTTACCTTCATATACTCATTCTGCAGGACCTGTATGATGGCAGAACAGGTCTCTGGGATGATGATACCCAGAGCCTGGGGGGAGATGCCTGTCGAGAACTTCAAGTCCTGCAGACTTCTCCCTGTGGCCAAATACCGCAGGGTAGCGACCAGCCTCTGCTCCAGAGTGATGGCTTGCCTCATGCAAGTATCCTGCCTGCTGATATAGGGGGTCAGCGAAGCCAACAAACGGTGAAACACGGGGTCCGTCATCCTGAGAAAGTTCCTGAAATCATCAGGATTATGCTCACGGATCTCACGGAGCAAAGGCATATGACAGAACTGGTCACGCTGAAGCAACCAATTCTTGGTCCATGAACTCCTCCCCACCCTGTTCATGGACTGGACTTGTGTCAAGGTCAGGACCCCAACACCAAGCCCCCGCACAGCACGAACTCTCCGAGGAGTACGCATACGAAACATGGCTAGAAAACGGTCGGCTGCTCAGAACGAAGTAACAGAACGCACTGAAGAACAGCAAGGCCTGTGAAGAGCGACCTGAAAAACAGCAACGAGCAGGCAAGATCACACAGAAAACTCTGATATGAACTGACTGCACGCACTGAAGAGCAGATACAAACCCACAAGCACAAACTGAACGGCAGAAAACGATCTGAAAGCCACGAGTCTGAAAAAGCGCGAATCGTCTCTCACCAAACTTTTACTAACACGAGATTAGCAAAAGGAGCCCAAAGGGTGCCGCGCTTGGTTCTGAACCGGCCTTTTCTAGTCTCGTCGTACGTGGTGTACGTGATCGCGTGGTTGTCGATCGGAAATTCCGACAACTTTGTGCGACCGTGTGTAGGCAAAACAAGTTTGAGCCAACATCCGTCGGAAAAAATCCTAGGATTTTGTTGTCGGAATGTCCGAACAAAGTCCGACCGTGTGTACGCCCTATTACAGTATATGGGCAGCTTTGTAATAAGCCTAAAAATTTGGAAGGGCTATAGAACCCCCCCCCCCTCTATGTTATGAAGAGGGGAAGGAGTCTGTAGTCCAAATCAGGAGCGTAGACTAAGGTAATGCTTCGTCTCCATAGATACAGTACAATGAGCGTGAAAGTAGCCGCTCTAGCACAGAAAGTCTGTTACTGACAAGCTCACTGTAAAAATTAAGGGAAAAAAAGCTGCAAAAAGAAAAGAAAAACAACAACCCTATCTTGACTGGTAGGTTGCCATATATAAAATGTTTGTTTTTTGTTTAAGTCTGGAAGCCATAGTTTAAAAAAAAAAACTTCTTCAAAAACTTCTTCTAATAACAGTAATTAACAGTAAAAAGGTCAGGTCTGTGCATGTAGGCCCTTTACAAAATAATTTATTGTGGGTGACTGGGGACAGAGGGAAGGCACATTTATTAAATACCTTCTTCATCTCTGTATATGCAAAGGAACATGAGGGAGCTCAAGTCCATAATTGGAATGATATTGTCATAACCCCAAATGAACCAATATGGCTCAAAATTTGACATGGTGCAGAAACATTTAGACAGAATAAAGGTGAATAAAGTACTTAGACCAGATGGCTTACAGCCACGTATCCTCAAAGAATTCAGCTCTGTTATTTCAAAGCCATTGTTTCTAATTTTTAGGGACTTTTTAATGAACGGCATAGTACACTGGGATTTGCGTAAGGCCAATGTGTCCAAAGTTACTTTATCAAGTATCTACAAACTGGTTAGTTCAATGTCTATAGTTAGGGATGATACTGGGGAGTTTAATAAAAGACCACATAGGTGAGTTTTTGCTAGAAAAAAAATATTCTAAGCAATAGACGGCATGAATTTACAAAAGACGGACATTGTTAAACAAATCTGATTTCTTTTTATGAGGAACTAGACTTAACCAAAGAAATGGCTGTGGATACAGTACAGTTGGATTTTGCAAAAGCATTTGACACAGTTCCCTATACACGGCTAATGTGCAAGTTAAAATCTACAGGTTTGTAAAATTCAGTTTGTAAATGGATAGAAAACTGGCTAAAAGACTGTATTCAGAGAGTATAGATTAATAATTCATACTCTGAATGGTCTTAGGTTATTAGTGGTGTACCCTACAGTTAAGTGTTGGAATCTTTACTTTTTATTATATTTATAATTATATAGAGTTTGGGACTAAAGGCTCAAGGTTTTTTACCTTCATGCATTCTATGCTTGAAAATAAAAAACCTTCTCTGTGCAGCAGCAACTCAGCCCCCCTCCCCCATACTTGCCTGAGCCACATTGTGATCCAGCGCTGTGCACAGGAGCCTCTGCTCTCTGAGGACTCTCCCTCCTCAGCCAATGAGCCAATGAGGAGAGAGAGAAGGGGTGGGCACGGCTCTGTGTGTGAATATACACGCAGAGCAGTGGCTCGGGAGTGAACCTGCTTGGGTGCCCCATAGTAAGCTGCTGGCTCTGGGGGCACTAAAGATAATGGTATTCATTGTGATGGTATAATTTAAAGCAGAACTATACTCACCTTCTTTCCAGCACTATGGTGTCCCAGAGCTCCCTGCCAGCTGCTGACATCTACGGCCGGTCAGCTTCTGGGTACTGATCTTCCATAATTTTAATTGGCTGGGCTGAAATCATGCATCTTGGCATTGCTAAATTTGTACACTTAGCTTCAGCATGTGCATCTAGCTGCAGCAGATCCGTGTACATAGCGTAAAGGCAGGTAAGGAACATTAATAAGTGAAAATATATAATATATAATTTAGGTGGGAGGTGAAACCTCAATCAGAGGATCATTCAATGTCTGTTTTGTTACCATTGGGTGTATTGTAAACATTGAACTATAGATTGTTCCGTATCAGTAGGTAGTGTTTGGATGAAAGATACCCAGATATAAAAAAAATGTGTGGATCAGTATGTAAGGGGGCCTATTCTATGCATAAAACGTAAGGCAGTTTATCTACATATAAGGAGATAGTGGGGGGATCTGGGTAAATTCATTTATGCAAGATGGCTTTCCTTGCCACAAGAGTTATAACATTGAACAGTTGCTTCCAACCCCTAGAAATGTTTACCTCTGGAATATCTATCAGACCAATAAGTGTGCATTATGGTGTTAGAGGCATAGTTTACTAGCATAACATACCACTGTGATCAAGAATAATTTGATCTTGGGGCACGCCCTGAAGGCATGGAATAGAGCTGCGTCTAAATATCCACATTTTAAGCAGCTCAAGGAAGAGCTTAGGCACATGAGATAAAACCAATGTGGAGTAGGGATGAGCCGAACACCCCCGATTCGGTTCGCAGCAGAACATGAGAACAGGCAAGAAATTTGTTCGAACACCGTCTATAAGACCAGAAAGTGAAAAATCAAAAGTGCTCATTTTAAAGGCTTATATGCAAGTTATTGCCATAAAAAGTGTTTAGGGACCTGGGTCCTGCCACAGGGGACATCAATGCAAAACAAAGTTATAAAAACGTCAGTTTTTTCGGGAGCAGTGATTTTAATAATGCTTAAAGTGAAACAGTAAAAATTAAATATTCCTTTAAATATCGTGCCTGGGGGTTGTCCTTAGTATACCTATAAATTAGCGCATCTTTTCCATGTTTATAACAGTGCTACAGCAAAATTAAATTTCTAAAGGAAAAGATTCCATCTAAAACTGCTAGCAGCTGTAATGTATTGTCAGATCCCAAAAAATCGGAACACCAAAAAAAAATGGCATGGATGTCACCCTCAAAATCCATACCAGGCCCTTCAGGTCTGGTATGGATACTAAGGGGAACCCCCCACCCAATTTTTTTTTTAAATGGCGTGGGGGTCCCCCAGGCCCCCAGGCACTATATACTCTAAACAGCAATATATATACTATACAGCCTGCCCTATATACTCGGCAGAAAATTGGGCCTTTTGTTAGGTGTTAGTGGTACCAGAAGACTATAAGCCCTCACAGTTACTCTTGGTGGGTGCAGGAATGGGCCCTGCTGTGAAATATTAGATCAAGAATTGTAATTACATGCCCCTGTTAAACCCGGGGCAGAAAAATTGGGCCTTGGGTGGTGATGCCACAACACTGTAACCCCTCACAGATACTCTTGTTGGGTGCAGGAACAGGCCCTGCGTTGAAATATTATACTAAAAATTGTAATTACATGACCCTGTTAAACAGGGGCAGAAAAATTGAGCCTTGGGTGGTGCCACAACACTGTAATTACATGTCCCTGTTAAACAGGGGCAGAAAAATTGGGCCTTGGGTGGTGGTGGTGGTGCCCTAAACCAAAAATATTGTTGGAAGCTAACATCATCAAGATTGAGTAAGAATAGGATAGTCAGCATAGGCATTCTTCAAGGAACCCCACATCCATAGCAAAGTTAATCAGTTACATCAGCATCAGGTGCTTGATAGCTGCTGATCAAAGACGGAGTCTGTGGACAGGCGCACTCTTTGATCCATTACAAACCCTCCAGCTGCACTGATGTGCGTTCAGAAAGCACGCTGGATACAGGACAGGCCAGTAGTTCAATTGCATATTGAGCAAGTTCTGGCCAGTGGTCCATCCTCAAGACCCAGTAACCCAGTGAATGCTCTGTTGGAAAGGTCGACAAGTCTGCTCTTGCCCCTAGATATTCCTGCACCATGTAATGCAGACGCTGGCAATGGTTGCTCGAACCCATCAGACCTTGGTGCTGAGGACTGAAAAATAGTTTAAAGGCATCAGTCAGCCGGCCACCTTCTCCACCACTCTTCCTCTGACTGAACGAAGCCTCAGCAACACGTTGTCCAGCACCAGGAAATTCTAACCTCCCAGTGTCTGGAAATGCATTGCACAAACCTTTCTTCAAGGTCTCCTGAAGATGTTTCATCCTCTGCTCCCTCTGCGAAGACAGGATGAGTTCTGCAACCTTGCCCTTGTAATGTGGATCAAGAAGGGTTGCCAACCAGCAATGATCCCTCTCCTTGATACCACAAATCCTAGGGTCCTTTCACAGGATTTGCAGAATCAGGGAGGCCATGCAGCATAAGTTTGTAGAGGCATTCGATTCGGAGTACTCTGGGTCACTAAGGATCACATGATCCATAACTACCCCCTCCCAGCCACGTGCAACTCCTTGGGTTTCTGGGGACTGAAAACCATCCCTTGAAAACTGCTGCTGAGTGTTATTCTCCACATCCATCCTGACACAATCCTCCTCCTCTTCCTGTGTGTTTGGCGGGCCCGCAGGAATGCTATCTGTATAAAGGGGGCCTTGAGAAGTAAGGAAGTCCTCCTCTTCCTCCTGCTGTTCTGCCTCAAGTGCCCTGTCCATGATTCCACAAAGCGTGTGCTCCAACAGGAAGACTAGAGGGACAGTGTCACTGATGCATGCATTGTCGTCGCTCACCATCCTTGTGGCCTCCTCAAATAGTGACAGGACAGTGCATGCATCCTTGATCAGTAGCCACTGGCATGGCAAAAAGAAGTCAAGCTCCCCTGACCCTGTCCTGGTGCCGTACTCGCACAGGTACTCATTGATGGCCCTCTGCTGTGTGTGCAGCTGCTGCAGAATTGCCAACATTGAGTTCCACCTGGTGGGCATGTCACAAATGAGGCGGTTGGTGGGCAGGTTGCATTCCCTTTGAATGTCAGCCAGCCGAGCACTGGCATTGTATGACCGGCAGAAATGACCACAGACTTTTCCGGCCTGCCTCAGGAGATCCTGTAAGCCTGGATACCTGTTCAAGAACCGCTGCACCACCAAATTCAGGACGTGTGCCAAACATGAAACATGGGTCAAGTGTCCCTGTCAGAGGACGGGGAGAAGGTTGGTGCCATTGTTGCATACAACCATTGCTGGCTGATGCTGGCGTGGCGTCAACCATCTCTGAGCCTGCCCCTGCTGAGCCGACAGAATCTCTGCCCCAGTGTGGCTCCTGTCCCCTAGGCAGACCAACTCAAGCACCACATGGCATCTTTTAGCCTGACTGCTTGCGTAACCCCTTGAACGCTTATGGAGCATCACTGGTTCAGAGGACAAATCTGCAGAAGAGGACATAGAGGAAGAAGAGGAGGGGTGGAGGAGAGAGCTGTGGCAGAATCACCACTAGCATTTTGGAGCCGGTGTGGCGGAACAAGCTCCAACAACACTGAACCCTGTCCCGCATCCTTCCCAGCTGCCAGTTACCCACTGAGCTGTGAAGGAAAGGTAACATCCCTGCCCATGCCTGCTGGACCATGATTCAGCGGTAATATGCACCTAACTGCTGACTGCCCTGTCCAACGAGGCCAAAACATTGCCTTCCACATGCCGTTAGAAAGCTGGAATAGCCTTCCGTGAAAAGAAATGGCGTTTATGGAACCTGCCACTGAGGTACAGCACAATCCACAAATTCACGAAAGGGGGCAGAGTATACCAGCTGAAAAGGCAGCAGTTGCAGTGCTAGCAATTTGGCCAAGCTAGCATTTAGATGCTGAGCAGGTGGATGGCTGGGATCGAATTTCTTTTTATAGTTCAGCAACTGGGGTAGGGAAATTTGCCTGCTAAAATCAGATGGTGGTGCACTGCTAGCAGATTGGCTGCAAATACTTGGGACACCTATTGCTATACCTTCGTTCCTCCCAGTGCAGGTTTTTGAGAGGACTCAAGGTATAGTAGGGTTGGAGATCCCAGATGAGGAGCAAGGAGAAGTCCGCCTTTTTCTTTGATGTGGGTCTTTCAAGTGCTGTTGCCAAGGGCTGCAGGGCTGCATGGCAGGTCGTCATATTCTGGCAAGCATGTCGTGCCCAAGAGGCTGCTGTTCTGGCCACGCTTGATGCGCTTCAGACATAGGTTGCAAACAGCAATGGTGCGATCTGCTGCACACGTGTCAAAAAAGGCCCACATCAAGGAACTTTTAAAAGTCAGCGGGGAGTCAGCAGTGCACTGCACCTGCGGAGTTTTGCAGTGTGATGCAATAGGGTGCTGCCCTTAAGCTGCCCCCTAGAGGACATCCTGCCTCATTGGATTTGTGCCTCCTCCTCCGCCTCCTCCTATCGTCTCTCAGGCACCCAAGTACAGTTGGAGCCTTCAAATAGTTTCGCATCCTCCATCAGCATGTACCCAACACTGTGGTCGAATAATTCTGGGGACTCCTCCATGCATGATGGTGGGGCTATAGAAGGAGTGACTGTGGACAAGGTGCTGGTGGAATAGGCTGCTTTGGCAGCTGCGTTGGAGGGCAAACTACTCTGAGCCTGGGTGACAGAGGATGAGGACGGTTTTATTATCCACTCCACCAACTCTTCTGCATGTTCTGGCTCAATAACATGGCCAGCAGCAGAAAAAAAGGACAAGCGTGCCCCACGGCCACCTGCAGAGGATGCACCATGTCCACGACCAGCACTGTTGACTGTAGACACAGAGGCTGCTTGCCCTCTCTTAGTGGCCTGTGAGCGTCTTCCGGACATGATTAGGGCTTGAGCTTCGAGTTTGAGACGAACGTAAGTTCGACTCGAACATCGGCTGTTTGACCGTTTGTCAAATTACAAACAATATGGGCCGTTTGCGGCAAATTCGAGTGGTGCGCCACGGCCCATAATTCACTGCGGCATCGCAGTGCCTTGGTGGCTAATGATTGGCCAAGCATGCACTATGACTCGCATGCTTTGGCCAATCACAGCTCGGTAAGAACGAAGAACCATAATTGGCCAAAGGCAGGGTGGCTTTGGCCAATTATGCCTCAGGGCATACACATAGTACATGCCCCACACAATATAAGGCCGTCTGGAAGTCGGCCTTGTGTAGTGTGTTCCGGCGTGCTGAGAGAGAGAGAGAGAGAGAGAGACTGTCATTTCATTTGAATTAGATAGAGCAGGCAGGCGAGTCAGTTAGCTGCAGTCAGTGTATTTAGTATATACAGTGGGGACGGAAAGTATTCAGACCCCCTTACATTTTTCACTCTTTGTTATATTGCAGCCATTTGCTAAAATCATTTAAGTTCATTTTTTTTCCTCATTAATGTACACACAGCACCCCATATTGACAGAAAAACACAGAATTGTTGACATTTTTGCAGATTTATTAAAAAAGAAAAACTGAAATATCACATGGTCTTAAGTATTCAGACCCTTTGCTCAGTATTTAGTAGAAGCACCCTTTTGATCTAAAACAGCCATGAGTCTTTTTGGGAAAGATGCAACAAGTTTTTCACACCTGGATTTGGGCATCCTCTGCCATTCCTCCTTGCAGATCCTCTATAGTTCTGTCAGGTTGGATGGTAAACGTTGGTGGACAGGCATTTTTAGGTCTCTCCAGAAATGCTCAATTGGGTTTAAGTCAGGGCTCTGGCTGGGTCATTCAAGAACAGTCATGGAGTTGTTGTGAAGCCACTCCTTCGTTATTTTAGCTGTGTGCTTAGGGTCATTGTCTTGTTGGAAGGTAAACCTTTGGCCCAGTCTGAGGTCCTGAGCACTCTGGAGAAGGTCTTCGTCCAGGATATCCCTGTACTTCCCCGCATTCATCTTTCCCTCGATTGCAACCAGTCGTCCTGTCCCTGCAGCTGAAAAACACCCCCATAGCATGATGCTGCCACCACCATGCTTCACTGTTGGGAATGTATTGGACAGGTGATGAGCGAGCAGTGCCTGGTTGTCTCCACACATACCGCTTAGAATTAAGGCCAAAAGGTTCTATCTTGGTCTCATCAGACCAGAGAATCTTATTTCTCACCAAACATCTTCCATTTAAGGATTATGGAGGCCACTGTGCTCTTAGGAACCCTAAGTGCAGCAGAAATTTTTTTGTAACCTTGGCCAGATCTGTGCCTTGCCACAATTCTGTCTCTGAGCTCTTCAGGCAGTTCCTTTGACCTCATGATTCTCATTTGCTCTGACATGCACTGTACGCTGTAAGGTCTTATATAGACAGGTGTGTGGCTTTCCTAATCAAGTCCAATCAGTATAATCAAACACAGCTGGACTAAATGAAAGTGTAGAACCATCTCAAGGATGATCAGAAAAAATGGACAGCACCTGAGTTAAATATATGAGTGTCACAGCAAAGGGTTTGAATACTTAGGACCATGTGATATTTCAGTTTTTCTTTTTTAATAAATCTGCAAAAATGTCAACAATTCTGTGTTTTTCTGTCAATATGGGGTGCTGTGTGTACATTAATGAGAAAAAAAAATGAACTTAAATGATTTTAGCAAATGGCTGCAATATAACAAACAGTGAAAAATTTAAGGGGGTCTGAATACTTTCTGTCCACCACTGTATATGCATCCCAGGTGTGTGTGTGTGTGTGTATATATATATATATATATATATATATATACACTGTATTCAGTTTAGCTAGATCTGTTCCTGTTATTCTCTTCCTAATATAATTACAGGCAGGAAGCTGCAGTATTTTCAGTCAGTGTACTGTATCAGTATCCTGTGCACAGTGTGCAACTAAAGCTAACTGCAGACAATTGCTGGTGTTCTCTTCCTAATAATACCACAGGCAGGCAGCTGCAGTATTTTCAGTCAGTGTACTGTATCCTGTGCACAGTGTGCAACTAAAGCTAACTGCAGACAATTGCTGGTGTTCTCTTTCTGATAATACCTCAGGCAGGCAGCTGCAGTATTTTCAGTCAGTGTACTGTATTCTGTGCATAGTGTGCAACTAAAGCTAACTGCAGAAATTGCTGGTGTTCTCTTCCTAATAATACCACAGGCAGGCAGCTGCAGTATTTTCAGTCAGTGTACTGTATCCTGTGCATAGTGTGCAACTAAAGCTAACTGCAGAAATTGCTGGTGTTCTCTTCCTAATAATACCACAGGCAGGCAGCTGCAGTATTTTCAGTCAGTGTACTGTATCCTGTGCACAGTGTGCAACTAAAGTTAACTGCAGACAATTGCTGGTGTTCTCTTCCTAATAATACCACAGGCAGGCAGTTGATTCAGCTAGATGCAGTACATTAGTGTACTGTATACTGGGCACAGTGTGCAGCTAAAGCTCACTGCAAACAATTCCTGTTGTTTTCTTCCTAATAATACTACGGGCAGGCAGGCGATTCAGCTAGCTGCAGTATAATCAGTGTATATATATACATCCCAGCTTTGTGCAGCTACATCTCACTGCAGGCCATTCCTTGTGTGCCTATTCCAGTACATCAAAGACAGTATGTCTGGAAGGCCAACAAGGAGAGGCAGACAGTCACAGGCCAATAAAAGAGGGCAAGCAGGCTCTGTGTCTAGAGGCAACAGTGCTGGTCATGGACACGGTGCATCCTCATCAGCATGTGGCAGTGGGGCACACTTGTCCTTTTTCTCGGCAGCTGGCCGTGTTGAGCCACAACATGCCGAAGAGTTGGTAGAGTGGATGACCAAGCCGTCCTCATCCTCCTCATCCTCTGTCACCCAGGCTACCTTGGCTGCCAATGCAGGTGCCAAAGCAGCCTATTCCTTGGACTAAAGGTCATCATCAGTTACTCCTTTCCTAGCCCCACCGGAGGAGTCCCCCGAACTGTTTGACCACAGTGTCGGGTACATGCTGCAGGAGGATGCACAGCTTTTTTAGAGGCTCCGATGATGGTAGCCAGCTTGAGGAAGGCAGTAACGTGAGCCCAGAGAGAGGGGTTGCCCAAGAAGGACAACAAACTGGCAGTCATGTTCCCCCAGCTGCAGCATACTGCCAGGTTTTCTCCAGTGACGAGGAGGGAGGGGATGATGAGCTCACTGATTCTATGTGGGTGCCTGATAGGAGAGAGGAGGCGGAGGAGGAGGAGGCACATCTCCAATGAGACAGGATGCCCTCAAGGGGCGAGCTTAAGGGCAGCCAACTGACTGCATCACACCGCAGAGCCCTGCAAGTGCAGGGCGCTGATTACTCCGCACGTTATTGCAAAAATTCTTTGGTGTGGGCCTTTTTTGAGACGTGTGCAGCAGATTGCACCATTGCTATTTGCAACATATGTCTGAAGCGTATCAAGCGTGGACTAGACAGCAAGCGCTTGGGCACCACATACTTAATCAGACATATGTCGAGCTCCCATGCAGCCCGTTGGCAACACTACCTAAAAGACCCACGCCAAAGAACAAGGCGGACGTCTCCTTGCTCCTCCTCATCAGCTGGGATCTCCAACCACACTATACATTCAGTCCTCTCAGAAACCTGCACTGAGAGCAATGAAAGTGTAGAATTAGGTGTGCCACTGCCAAGTTCTTGCGGGCAATCTGCTATCGGTACACCAAAGTCCAATTCTAGCAGGCAGATTTCCCTACCCCAGTTGCTCCCCCGGCGAAAGAAGTTCGCTCCCAGCCATCCACATGCCCAGCAGTTGAATGCTAGCTTGGCTAAATTGCTAGCACTTCAACTGCTGCCTTTTCAGTTGGTAGACTCTGGCCCCTTCTGTGAGTTTGTGGAATGTGCGGTACCTCAGTGGCAGGTTCCCAAACGCCACTTTTTTCACGGTTCCGACTCTCTATCGGCATGTGGAAGGTAAGCGGTAAGCGGTAAGGTGCATATTACAGCTGACTCATGGTCCAGCAGGCATGGACAGGGATGTTGCCTATCTTTCACCGCGCACTGGGTGACTCTGCTGGCAGCTGGGAAGGATGCAGGACAGGGTGCAGTAGTGTTGGAGGTTGTTCCTCCACCACACCTCCAAACTTCTACTAGTGGTGGTTCTGCCACACCTCTCTCCACCCCCTCCTCTTCTTCTTCCTCCATGGCCTCTCCCTGTGCTGATTTGTCCTCGGAACCAGCAGTGCTCCGTAGGCGTTCAAGGGGCTACGCAAGCACGCAGGCATAAAGATGCCATGCGGTGCTTGAGCTGGTGTGCTTGGGGGACAGGAGGCACACTGGGGCAGAAATTCTGTCAGCTCTGCAGGGGCAGGCTCAGAGGTGGTTGACGCCACACCAGCTTAAGCCAGGAATGGAGGTTTGCGACAATGGCACCAACCTCCCCTCCGACAGGGACAACTGACCCATATGCCCTGTTTGGCTCACGTCCTTAACTTGGTGATGCAGCGGTTCTTGGGCAGGTACCTGGGCTTACAGGATGTCCTGAGGCAGGCCAGGAAAGTCTGTGTGCATTTCCGCCGGTCATATAATGACAGTGCTCGGCTGGCTGACCTCCAAAAGGAATTTAACCTGCCCAAGAACTGCCTAATCTGTGACATGCCCACCAGGTGGAACTCAACATTGGCTATGCTGCAGCGGCCATCAATGAGTACCTATGTGATTATGGCAGCAGGACAGGGTCAGGGGAGCTTGTTTTTTTTTTCCCCACAACAGTGGGCCATGACAGACAGTGTCACTGATGCATGCACTGTCCTGTCACCATTTTAGGAGGCCACGAGGATGGTGAGCAGTGACAGTGCATGCATCAGTGACACTGTCCCTCTTGTCCACCTGTTAGAGCACATGCTGTGTGGACAGGGTACTTGAGACAGAACAGAGGCTGGCAACCCTCCTTGATCCACGTTACAAGGGTAAGGTTGTAGACCTTGCCTCCGTGACCATCCGTACTAGCCTGGAGGATTAAGCCCAGCTGATGAGCTCTCTCTCCCTGCAAAGTTTGGTGATTGTTTGGCCACCTGGCTCCCTCTGACCCTGCTTGTACTGGTGTGAGCCGTCGGAACATCGACGCTGCTGTCTGGACAGTGGCGCTAGCAGCCCCTTCCTTGGAGCGGTGAGGAGGAGCGCAGGACACCCGCCGTGCTTGTGAGGGTTGCCGGGGCAACGGCTCCGACGCTTGCAGGAGAAGGCGGCGGGGACGGCGTTCACCGACAGTGGAGGAGGTGACCATTGGAGCGTCCCTGCACTGCCCAGGTAGCCTGGCAGCACTAAGGTGCCAACTATCTTTGCCATCGAAGAAGCGGACTGTCCTCTCTCTCCCTCTAAGGGCTGAATTGCTGCCTCTGAAGTGGAGGGGCTGAGACTTAGGCAGCCTGATTTATTGCTACATAGTGGCTTGTCCTTGTGAGGGAGAGAGATATCCTGCCGGCTGGTGGTGGGATGTATAATTAAAACAGATGTTGATTTATGGCAACAATACAATAACCTAAGAACGCTGAATTACTTATTGTATCAGGCTGGGTGTTAGCCTTAGTGGCAGCTGAACACTAGAAAGATACTATTGGGACTGTGATAACATTTGATTTAAGAGAGAAGAAAAAAAGAAAAAAAAAGGAGAGGGAAGGGAAAGGTCAACCTGACGAGCAGTTAAATCCCTATAATTGTTCCCCCGGACTATATAATAAGCTATGACAAGAAAAAAGGGAGAGGAGTTGCAGCAGCAGGAGCACAATAGCTCCCAAACGACTCGTACATCAAAAGAAAAGGGGAACCAGGCAGCAGCAGCAGCGGCCAAATTGGAAAAATTTGCGCACCCCTCTACCTCATCACCATCTAAAAGCACCCAGCAACAGCAGGAGAAATCTTATGCGGGGGATCCTGGGGATAGGAAGAGCCTAGGAAAATGGCCGACGTCAACGCACACTACAAAAACTGCGAGCAGTAAAAGCTCTGCGGGTGAGCCCTCAGGAATGGCAACTAATAATGTTGCCGAGCAAAACACATCAGTAACAGCGGAGCCTACACTCAAAGACGTTCTATACGCTGTTAATTCCTGTAAGGCCTCCCTAAGCGATCTGTGCGACCAGCTGAAGGGGTTAAAGGAAGAGCTAATCATAGTAAGCCAAGAATTGCAAAGGACTGTTGCTAGAACAACCATATTAGAGGAGAGGTTGAGTCAGGCTGAGGATGATTTAACCCCATTGAAGCAAGAGCTCAAAGCAATGAAAACGCAGATTGACCTGCATAAAGCCAAAATGGAAGAAATGGAAAATAGGTCTCGCAGGAACAACGTGAGGGTGGTGGGCCTACCGGAGCGGAGCGAGGGTCCCCACCCCGAGGAGTTCTTGGAGAAGTGGCTTAGGGGAATATTTGGGACGGAAACCTTTTCTCACCTTTTTGCTATTGAAAGAGCCCACAGAGTGCCAACTAGGGCCCCGCCATCAGGGGGGTATCCCAGACCAATAATTATGAAATTTTTTAACTACAGAGACAAGGCAATATTGATGCGCAGGGCCAGAGAGATGGGGGATATCCTGTACAACGGGGCTAAAATTTTATTTTTCCCCGACTACTCTCCAGACCTGCAGAAACGAGGGGCCGAATTTAGGGACATTAAGCGTAATCTACGGAACTATAAAGTTGAATATGCCCTGTTGTATCCGGCACGTTTACGTATTACTGCCCTAGGGGCTACCCACTTTTTTGATACAACGACAGGGGCAACAAAATGGCTCGAAGACAACAAAATGAACCTGCAGAGTTAGGGGTTGCATTAGGCTGGTTGAAATTTTTTTTTTTTCAGCATATAATGGATGGCACGGGGCAGGGGGGAAAGGGGGGTATGTGTCAGATGGATGCACGGATGAAGGATGTGGTTTCACTAGTTATACATGTTTTCAGTATTGTTCTGGTGTTTTGGAATTGGGTTGTGGGAGGGGGGGAGGGGGGGGAGGAGTTTGGAAGTGCGTCACAAAGTATTTGGTCAGTATATGAGTGGGGAGTCTTTTCTTGAATGGTTGGGAGGGAGAAAAAAGGTCACAAGCACAGCCCCTAGGGCTAGCCTAGTTAGGCAGGAGGGGGGGCACGAAAAAGGGCAGGGAAAAGGGGGATGGGTCAGGCAGAAGCTGGGGGGGAGGGGGGTTTACAGTGAGATATAGGGTTAGGCAACGGGGTGAATGTAAGGCACGTGTATCTAGGAGGAGGGGGTTTACAAAAACAAAATATATTTGCACATGTGAGTAACAGAAGTTCCGCGCTTAGGAAAATGAAAATAAAAAGGGACTGCTGCCCCCCTAAAAGTGAAAAACACCGAGGTGAAATCCAAGCTAAAAAATTATTCTAGACAGGGGAATTGGCGCTGTCCTACTGTATATGTATGAGTGATAATTCTTCTCAAGAATATAAAACAAAGTGTTGGCTTATAAGCAAAAGTGTCATAAATATCAGGAGACAATTAATGTGCAAAAAGAAATAGTAAGTGAATCACCTGTGAGGTGAAATGGAAAGAAAGTGCAAAGAGTTCTAAAGTGCATATAAAATCGCATGTACAAAAAATCGCATGTGCAAAAAAATGTATAACTATATATCATGAATGTCTATGACTTAAAGGTGATCCCTATACATAAAAAGTGCTTGGGAAACCAAATCCAGTAAAATTAGTGTAAAAGGCATGTATTTGATGATCCGCATAAACAGTAATTAAAACAAATACAGAGTGGAAACCTCAAAAGGTTAAAAAACTTTGTGTGGGAGAACCTTAGTGTGTGTGCAAGCACAGTTCCAATCAAGTCAATCAAGGCAGACCACTTCAAAGGTGTATATACACACACAGTGGATCAAAACAATCAGTAATAAGTTCTTTGGAAAAATTTTGCAGCAACAGTTCTAGAAGTATGTCCCACTGGTGTAGGAAAAAAGTAGTCACAGTTTTCAACCGTTGGTGTTCCGACCTCCACTGCACCCCCACTCGTGTGTACACTTACCGGACTGCCTAACCCCTGCAGGGGTAAAAGGCATATGCAGACAGTCCTGCGATGGCAACAACGGAAAGTGGTCCTCAGTTCAAGGGTGCTATATCCTGCTCCGGCGTGAGGTCAGTCCCAATGACAGGTATCCGTGCAAAGTGAAAACAAAAAACACTTCATAGTGTGAATCCATAAAAGGTAGGAATTTTATTGAAAATCCATAAAATGACAATCCATAAACTGGAGCTAAAAAACGAAGCTAAAAACACTGTGCAGAAAGCCGACTAGCAGCCAAAGGGGCAGCGTGGTATGGCGTGCGTTCCACCGCCCGACAACTGAAAGCGGAACTGACACGAGCTGGAAGAGAGCGGTGCTGACGTGTGCGTATCACGAGGCCACGCCTTACGCGTTTCGTCATCAAGACGTCATCTGAGGCGCGGCCATCTTGGTGCTCCACACGTCTAAATAGGGAAACGGAGGTGCCACTATAGCCAATCGGATGCTTACAAACCGCCCCTTTGTCTCATCAAACGAAACCAACTAAATCGCTGGTCTGGCGCCATCATGTGGTACAAATATATAATGGTTTTTGGGCGCCTCCGTTTAAAAGATGTAACACAAAGAAAGATGTAAAACAAATTATAAGTAAGACTAGAGGGTAAACAATCAGCGAGGTGATGTCCCCTCATGCCAGATGCATTTAATATTACATATCCCAACATTGTGTAACTCAAAACGATAAATAAGTGGGAGAATAGAGGTATATACAAAGCGTAATAATAAATTTAATATTAAGGACGTGTAAAAATAATATTATAAAAAATAATATCATTTTATATATAAAAATAAATAATATATAGAATAGGGGTCTCAAAAATTCCAGACACTATTTGTAAATAACTCAAAAAGGGGGGTAATGTGCCAAAGGAAGAGATATTTTTGGTGGGGGGCGTAATAAAAATGCATATAAAGATACATATCCAAATCTATTACCGTAAATCCACAGAAAATATACAACTATAATAGGCCTACATGGAGAGTAACTCAATTCATAATCAAGGCCTATGGAATATTAAAATTATTTAAAAAGGATCAAAAAGTCTACATACATAAAATAGATTAAAAGCCTATGTTATAATCTGTGGTGTTATTTGGATAAATAATATCAAGGGGGATCCATGCAAAATCTATGTGGAAGACGGGGAGGAAAATACAGCATAATCGCTAGTAGGAATAGATCACGGACCTATATACTAATGAGAAATGGGGAGGAGAAAAACAACATAGTCGCTGGTAGGAAAAGATCAAGGGCCTATATAATAATTCATATGGAGGGGTACAGTGTGAGCCATATCCAGTGCAAATGGCTCACTAACACACTAATACAGATAGTTGGAGTGGATCTGGGTGGAATTGTAAATAGGAATGTATAACTCGGGGATAGATGAATTGAAAGCTTATACAGAGACTGAACGACTGGTGGAGGAGAGACCCTTAGAAATTGGACAAGAAACAATTAAGATCTATCTCTACATTCAAACCTCTGGGGACAAGACAATCTAGACGGTGTATCCACCTCGTATCACACAGAAGGATGGTCTAAGAGGGGTTGAGAAAGCCCTTAACGAGGGTTCGGACCTCAAACATGAACAGATACAATTTATTCTGGAAGGTTTGGAATTGGCAATGGGAAGTAACTATTTCTGGTACCAAAAAGATTTTTATGTACAGAAAAAGGGGGTTGCTATGGGCGCCAAGTACGCGCCGAGTGTGGCGAATTTATTTATGGATTTATTTGAAGAACGCTACATTTATAACAGCAGGAGACCCGAGATAAAGTTTTACCGACGGTATATTGACGATATAATTATCATGTGGCAAGGGGACTCCGACTCCTTTGGGAGGTTCTTGGATGATCTCAACAGAAATGTATATGGGATCTCTTTCACTGGGAAGACAGATTGTGACTCGATTGAATACTTAGATCTACAGATTTTCAAACAGAGGGGAGAGTTGGCAACAAGAACTTTTTTTAAACCGACTGATCGTAATGGGTATATACCCACCTCGAGCTGCCACCACCCAAAATGGAAAAAGAATATACCCAAGGGACAGCTCTTGAGAATACGGAGGAACTGCGATAACATTGAAGATTACCGAAAGCAAACGGACACTCTGATCAAGAAATTTACAGATAAGGGGTATGACCCAGAGGTTCTGGCTAACATTAGAAATGAGGTACAGGAATGTGACCGGAATTCCCTGCTAACAGCAGGTAATAGGAAGAGAAGTTCTCCAGTAGATGTCTCCTTTTGTTACAGGGTTCAATAAACAATACAAATCTTTTGAGCACATTGTAAGGAAGTATTGGCCGATCCTAAAATCCAATAGAACTCTTGGTAACCTGTTGACAAAAAAACCCAGGTTTATCTATAGGAAGGCACCTACCCTTAGAAACCACCTGGTCCATAATGTTATTGATCCCCCCAAGGAAGTGAAATTGTTCTCGGATATGAAGGGTTTCTACAGATGTCAAAAATGTTTGGCCTGCCGTGTCAGTAAAAGACAACCTAAAAAAAGAACATCTTTTAAGTCCAGGAGTGGCAAGGAATATGAGATTAGGGAATTGGTCACCTGCAACACCACCCACGTAACCTATATTATTGAATGCCCTTGCCGGCTGCAATATGTGGGTAGGACCACTAGACCCCTTTGTGTACGGATTAGGGAACATATTAATAACATAAAAAAAGGGTTCCCCAAACACAACCTCTCCAGACACTTCGATGAATTTCAACATAGGGACCCGTCAGGCCTTATCTTTTATGGGATAGATACCATAAAAAATCATTAGAGGGGGGGTAGTAAGAGGATACTGATATCACAAAATGAAACGAGGTGGATACACCGTCTAGATTGTCTTGTCCCCAGAGGTTTGAATGTAGAGATAGATCTTAATTGTTTCTTGTCCAATTTCTAAGGGTCTCTCCTCCACCAGTCGTTCAGTCTCTGTATAAGCTTTCAATTCATCTATCCCCGAGTTATACATTCCTATTTACAATTCCACCCAGATCCACTCCAACTATCTGTATTAGTGTGTTAGTGAGCCAATTGCACTGGATATGGCTCACACTGTACCCCTCCATATGAATTATTATATAGGCCCTTGATCTTTTCCTACCAGCGACTATGTTGTTTTTCTCCTCCCCATTTCTCATTAGTATATAGGTCCGTGATCTATTCCTACTAGCGATTATGCTGTATTTTCCTCCCCGTCTTCCACATAGATTTTGCATGGATCCCCCTTGATATTATTTATCCAAATAACACCACAGATTATAACATAGGCTTTTAATCTATTTTATGTATGTAGACTTTTTGATCCTTTTTAAATAATTTTAATATTCCATAGGCCTTGATTATGAATTGAGTTACTCTCCATGTAGGCCTATTATAGTTGTATATTTTCTGTGGATTTACGGTAATAGATTTGGATATGTATCTTTATATGCATTTTTATTACGGCCCCCACCAAAAATATCTCTTCCTTTGGCACATTACCCCCCTTTTTGAGTTATTTACAAATAGTGTCTGGAATTTTTGAGACCCCTATTCTATATATTATTTATTTTTATATATAAAATGATATTATTTTTTTATAATATTATTTTTACACGTCCTTAATATTAAATTTATTATTACGCTTTGTATATACCTCTATTCTCCCACTTATTTATCGTTTTGAGTTACACAATGTTGGGATATGTAATATTAAATGCATCTGGCATGAGGGGACATCACCTCGCTGATTGTTTACCCTCTAGTCTTACTTATAATTTGTTTTACATCTTTCTTTGTGTTACATCTTTTAAACGGAGGCGCCCAAAAACCATTATATATTTGTACCACATGATGGCGCCAGACCAGCGATTTAGTTGGTTTCGTTTGATGAGACAAAGGGGCGGTTTGTAAGCACCCGATTGGCTATAGTGGCACCTCCGTTTCCCTATTTAGACGTGTGGAGCACCAAGATGGCCGCGCCTCAGATGACGTCTTGATGACGAAACGCGTAAGGCGTGGCCTCGTGATACGCACACGTCAGCACCGCTCTCTTCCAGCTCGTGTCAGTTCCGCTTTCAGTTGTCGGGCGGTGGAACGCACGCCATACCACGCTGCCCCTTTGGCTGCTAGTCGGCTTTCTGCACAGTGTTTTTAGCTTCGTTTTTTAGCTCCAGTTTATGGATTGTCATTTTATGGATTTTCAATAAAATTCCTACCTTTTATGGATTCACACTATGAAGTGTTTTTTGTTTTCACTTTGCACGGATACCTGTCATTGGGACTGACCTCACGCCGGAGCAGGATATAGCACCCTTGAACTGAGGACCACTTTCCGTTGTTGCCATCGCAGGACTGTCTGCATATGCCTTTTACCCCTGCAGGGGTTAGGCAGTCCGGTAAGTGTACACACGAGTGGGGGTGCAGTGGAGGTCGGAACACCAACGGTTGAAAACTGTGACTACTTTTTTCCTACACCAGTGGGACATACTTCTAGAACTGTTGCTGCAAAATTTTTCCAAAGAACTTATTACTGATTGTTTTGATCCACTGTGTGTGTATATACACCTTTGAAGTGGTCTGCCTTGATTGACTTGATTGGAACTGTGCTTGCACACACACTAAGGTTCTCCCACACAAAGTTTTTTAACCTTTTGAGGTTTCCACTCTGTATTTGTTTTAATTACTGTTTATGCGGATCATCAAATACATGCCTTTTACACTAATTTTACTGGATTTGGTTTCCCAAGCACTTTTTATGTATAGGGATCACCTTTAAGTCATAGACATTCATGATATATAGTTATACATTTTTTTGCACATGCGATTTTTTGTACATGCGATTTTATATGCACTTTAGAACTCTTTGCACTTTCTTTCCATTTCACCTCACAGGTGATTCACTTACTATTTCTTTTTGCACGTTAATTGTCTCCTGATATTTATGACACTTTTGCTTATAAGCCAACACTTTGTTTTATATTCTTGAGAAGAATTATCACTCATACATATACAGTAGGACAGCGCCAATTCCCCTGTCTAGAATAATTTTTTAGCTTGGATTTCACCTCGGTGTTTTTCACTTTTAGGGGGGCAGCAGTCCCTTTTTATTTTCATTTTCCTAAGCGCGGAACTTCTGTTACTCATTTGTCTGTCACCTTTCAGGTGTACCTTACAGTTCTGCCGCTATGGATATTTTTGGTTATATGGGAAATAGAAATATCAACCTTACAGGGATATTCAGTCAGGAGCAGGTCAATAATATACAAGATATGACCAGTCTCTTTAAGCAGCTTAAACACTTACTTGAAAAACAACTCAGGGTGTGGTGGGATATTGCCACCCTTGAAACATACATTGGCGAAAATATGACACCAAGAAGGTTAAGGTGGGATTTAAACCCTAACGATAATTTAAATGATGTTACCCTTATGGAGGAGTGGTTTTCCTTCTTTTCTAAATGTGAGAAGGAACTCCTTGGTAATATCATAAAAAGGAGACAATTAAAAATGAGGACGATTGAGGTCAACATTAATGAGATAAGAACTTTGTTATTACCTTTCAATAGTCAGAGTGACTATAAGGTCAAAGAAAGGGAACTGCAGGAACATATCAAAAAATATGATGCGAATATTCAAGCCAAAAAACAAAAGAAATACAAAAGGGACGTTCTTGATTATACCAATAAGAAGGTTTATAAATGGCAGATTGAGCTGGGGGAAACCAGTGTTGATTCAGATGAATTATCCTTGGATGATCAGTTCTCGGATGAGATCATAGAGGAGGACACTCAGCCCCTGAACACCCCTCGCCGCACGAGGTTTGAAAATACCACCCCCAGTAGGAGAGAAGCTATCCCTAGAACCCCTAATTCCCCTTCCAGGTACCCGGGTAATAGGAGAGATGATTATTATGGAAGACCCCCAATGAGTCCAAGATATAACGTACCCACCCGCAACCGGTACTCCCCCCTTGGGTATGGAAGGCAACGGACACCATGGGATTCTAGGAATAGGAGAGAATACCCAGAAGAAAGGGATTTTCAGCAGGGAAGACCACGAGAGAGGCCCCCTGGGAGATGGAATGCGAGAGTCCAATATCATCCATCCAGTTGGAGAGGGACATGGCGAGATTCGTATGGTCCCCGGCGACCCCAAAGAAGAGACCCACTGCCCGGTACATACAGGATGCAGAGGACGAATGGACATCGAGATCAGTTTTCCCCACAACATCCACGCATGAATCCAGAGGATGGAAGGAACACGATCCTGGAGAGAGAGCCAGAACACCAATTCAGAGGTTACGAAAGAGACAGAGAGGGAAACGAGGAGGCAAGCAGAAAAAGAAGAAGGGAATACTAGGCCAGGGAATCTACAATTTAAGTGATGCAACCTTCACGGATGATGAAATCAGGTTATTGGATCTAGGACTGAAATTCGCACCAGATAAAGGGATTGATAAATTTGAGGTATATATCGATTTACAAAAGTTTATTAGGAAATTAAAGATTAGGAAGCACTACGCTCTGAATAAAAAAGTTATAGCGACCACCGTGACTGATGACTATACCCATACCGCACTGAGGAATAACTCCATCTTCAACCCTAAGGTCCCGGGGGACCAATGTATAAGTGCATTTAAACGGATGGTCGAGAATGACCTAGCCAAAATGAGCACAAGAAAATCGAGGAGTTCCCAAATTTGGAAGACGATCAAGGACATCGGTAACAGGAAAGAGGTAGTAATAAGACCTGCCGATAAGGGAGGTGGTCTCGTGATCTTGAAAAAAGAGGAATACGAAGAGGAAATGAGGAACCTGTTGGGAGTTGAAAACACTTATAAAAAATTAAAAAGCAACCCCAAATCACAATACCTAAGAAGTCTGAAAAGATTGGTGAAAAAAGGTGGTGATATGGGCATTCTGAATAAAAAAGAAGCTAGGTATCTGGTTCCGGACGCCACAAAGACTCCTGTCATTTACTATTTGCCCAAAATACATAAGCGGTTGAGTAAACCACCGGGTAGACCTATTATTAATGGATTGGACTCCCTGTTTTCAAGACTAGGAGAATACATTGATCAATTCCTGAAACCACTGGTAGCAAAGGGCAAATCCTATCTTAGGGATAGCACTCAGCTTATTAACGAATTGAGAACGGTCACTGGAAGTGAACACTGCCTTCTGGCAACAATTGATGTCAATTCGTTGTATACCAGTATCACACAGAAGGATGGTCTAAGAGGGGTTGAGAAAGCCCTTAACGAGGGTTCGGACCTCAAACATGAACAGATACAATTTATTCTGGAAGGTTTGGAATTGGCAATGGGAAGTAACTATTTCTGGTACCAAAAAGATTTTTATGTACAGAAAAAGGGGGTTGCTATGGGCGCCAAGTACGCGCCGAGTGTGGCGAATTTATTTATGGATTTATTTGAAGAACGCTACATTTATAACAGCAGGAGACCCGAGATAAAGTTTTACCGACGGTATATTGATGATATAATTATCATGTGGCAAGGGGACTCCGACTCCTTTGGGAGGTTCTTGGATGATCTCAACAGAAATGTATATGGGATCTCTTTCACTGGGAAGACAGATTGTGACTCGATTGAATACTTAGATCTACAGATTTTCAAACAGAGGGGAGAGTTGGCAACAAGAACTTTTTTTAAACCGACTGATCGTAATGGGTATATACCCACCTCGAGCTGCCACCACCCAAAATGGAAAAAGAATATACCCAAGGGACAGCTCTTGAGAATACGGAGGAACTGCGATAACATTGAAGATTACCGAAAGCAAACGGACACTCTGATCAAGAAATTTACAGATAAGGGGTATGACCCAGAGGTTCTGGCTAACATTAGAAATGAGGTACAGGAATGTGACCGGAATTCCCTGCTAACAGCAGGTAATAGGAAGAGAAGTTCTCCAGTAGATGTCTCCTTTGTTACAGGGTTCAATAAACAATACAAATCTTTTGAGCACATTGTAAGGAAGTATTGGCCGATCCTAAAATCCGATAGAACTCTTGGTAACCTGTTGACAAAAAAACCCAGGTTTATCTATAGGAAGGCACCTACCCTTAGAAACCACCTGGTCCATAATGTTATTGATCCCCCCAAGGAAGTGAAATTGTTCTCGGATATGAAGGGTTTCTACAGATGTCAAAAATGTTTGGCCTGCCGTGTCAGTAAAAGACAACCTAAAAAAAGAACATCTTTTAAGTCCAGGAGTGGCAAGGAATATGAGATTAGGGAATTGGTCACCTGCAACACCACCCACGTAACCTATATTATTGAATGCCCTTGCCGGCTGCAATATGTGGGTAGGACCACTAGACCCCTTTGTGTACGGATTAGGGAACATATTAATAACATAAAAAAAGGGTTCCCCAAACACAACCTCTCCAGACACTTCGATGAATTTCACCATAGGGACCCGTCAGGCCTTATCTTTTATGGGATAGATACCATAAAAAATCATTAGAGGGGGGGTAGTAAGAGGATACTGATATCACAAAATGAAACGAGGTGGATACACCGTCTAGATTGTCTTGTCCCCAGAGGTTTGAATGTAGAGATAGATCTTAATTGTTTCTTGTCCAATTTCTAAGGGTCTCTCCTCCACCAGTCGTTCAGTCTCTGTATAAGCTTTCAATTCATCTATCCCCGAGTTATACATTCCTATTTACAATTCCACCCAGATCCACTCCAACTATCTGTATTAGTGTGTTAGTGAGCCATTTGCACTGGATATGGCTCACACTGTACCCCTCCATATGAATTATTATATAGGCCCTTGATCTTTTCCTACCAGCGACTATGTTGTTTTTCTCCTCCCCATTTCTCATTAGTATATAGGTCCGTGATCTATTCCTACTAGCGATTATGCTGTATTTTCCTCCCCGTCTTCCACATAGATTTTGCATGGATCCCCCTTGATATTATTTATCCAAATAACACCACAGATTATAACATAGGCTTTTAATCTATTTTATGTATGTAGACTTTTTGATCCTTTTTAAATAATTTTAATATTCCATAGGCCTTGATTATGAATTGAGTTACTCTCCATGTAGGCCTATTATAGTTGTATATTTTCTGTGGATTTACGGTAATAGATTTGGATATGTATCTTTATATGCATTTTTATTACGGCCCCCACCAAAAATATCTCTTCCTTTGGCACATTACCCCCCTTTTTGAGTTATTTACAAATAGTGTCTGGAATTTTTGAGACCCCTATTCTATATATTATTTATTTTTATATATAAAATGATATTATTTTTTTATAATATTATTTTTACACGTCCTTAATATTAAATTTATTATTACGCTTTGTATATACCTCTATTCTCCCACTTATTTATCGTTTTGAGTTACACAATGTTGGGATATGTAATATTAAATGCATCTGGCATGAGGGGACATCACCTCGCTGATTGTTTACCCTCCAGTCTTACTTATAATTTGTTTTACATCTTTCTTTGTGTTACATCTTTTAAACGGAGGTGCCCAAAAACCATTATATATTTGTACCACATGATGGCGCCAGACCAGCGATTTAGTTGGTTTCGTTTGATGAGACAAAGGGGCGGTTTGTAAGCATCCGATTGGCTATAGTGGCACCTCCGTTTCCCTATTTAGACGTGTGGAGCACCAAGATGGCCGCGCCTCAGATGACGTCTTGATGACGAAACGCGTAAGGCGTGGCCTCGTGATACGCACACGTCAGCACCGCTCTCTTCCAGCTGGTGTCAGTTCCGCTTTCAGTTGTCGGGCGGTGGAACGCACGCCATACCACGCTGCCCCTTTGGCTGCTAGTCGGCTTTCTGCACAGTGTTTTTAGCTTCGTTTTTTAGCTCCAGTTTATGGATTGTCATTTTATGGATTTTCAATAAAATTCCTACCTTTTATGGATTCACACTATGAAGTGTTTTTTGTTTTCACTTTGCACGGATACCTGTCATTGGGACTGACCTCACGCCGGAGCAGGATATAGCACCCTTGAACTGAGGACCACTTTCCGTTGTTGCCATCGCAGGACTGTCTGCATATGCCTTTTACCCCTGCAGGGGTTAGGCAGTCCGGTAAGTGTACACACGAGTGGGGGTGCAGTGGAGGTCGGAACACCAACGGTTGAAAACTGTGACTACTTTTTTCCTACACCAGTGGGACATACTTCTAGAACTGTTACTGCAAAATTTTTCCAAAGAACTTATTACTGATTGTTTTGATCCACTGTGTGTGTATATACACCTTTGAAGTGGTCTGCCTTGATTGACTTGATTGGAACTGTGCTTGCACACACACTAAGGTTCTCCCACACAAAGTTTTTTAACCTTTTGAGGTTTCCACTCTGTATTTGTTTTAATTACTGTTTATGCGGATCATCAAATACATGCCTTTTACACTAATTTTACTGGATTTGGTTTCCCAAGCACTTTTTATGTATAGGGATCACCTTTAAGTCATAGACATTCATGATATATAGTTATACATTTTTTTGCACATGCGATTTTTTGTACATGCGATTTTATATGCACTTTAGAACTCTTTGCACTTTCTTTCCATTTCACCTCACAGGTGATTCACTTACTATTTCTTTTTGCACATTAATTGTCTCCTGATATTTATGACACTTTTGCTTATAAGCCAACACTTTGTTTTATATTCTTGAGAAGAATTATCACTCATACATATACAGTAGGACAGCGCCAATTCCCCTGTCTAGAATAATATTTGCACATGTGGTTTATATTTGCAGTTAAATAATATAAGGGGAGGGGGGGGTGGTTCCTGGACGCGGGGGCCCCTCGCCCTCCCCCCCTTTCATTTTCTTGTTTGACACAACCATAGCGATGGTGGTAAGCTTTGTATACACAAACGCACGAATGAATCGCCCCTTCTTTTTAGGGCATTGTTCTCTTTATTACTTTTGTTTTGTTTTTTTTTTTCTTTCTTTTTTTTTTCTTTTATTTATCTTCCTTAGATGCCTTTTAAAACGCTAAAAATAGGTTCCTGGAATATTAGGGGCATGGGTGACCCTGTTAAAAAGGCAGCGGTGTTCTTGGTGATGGAGGCCTATGGTGTCGAACTGGCTTGCCTGCAGGAAACTCATCTAACTAATGAAACTAAACTACATATTCGGAGTTATAAATTCCAAGAACAGTATCACTCAGTTCATACCTCCTATTCAAGAGGGGTGAGCATACTAGTGAGGAGAGGTATTTCATTTTCCTGCAGGAGAGCCAGGATAGACACACTGGGACGTTATGTTTTCTTGAGCTGCGTTGTGGAAAATAAACCTTTGGTTATAGCAAATGTTTACATTCCCCCTCCGTTTAAAACGGAGGTCATGTTGGATCTGTTAGAGTTTGTGGATAGTGAGGTAGATACTCCGATAATAGTGGTGGGAGACTTTAATGCAGTTCTGGATAACAACATGGATCGGTTCCCGCCCGCGATCCGGGCGGAAAGGGTATTAGAGGGGCGTTTAGGCAAACTTCTTGAAGAGATCGGATGGTGCGATCTGTGGAGATCTCACAATCCAAACACTCGGCAGTACTCCTGTTACTCAGGGTCATATTCTACGATTTCGCGTATAGATATGGCAGTGGGTAACAGTGAAGCTCTGCGACTAATAAAAAATATAGAGTATAGGCCGAGGGGAATATCGGATCACTCACTTTGACTTTGACCCTAAATTTAAATATTAGATCTAGTCAGAAAAGGTGGACAATAAAACCGCTATGGTTGGATCTGATAAGCAACCCAGCAGATGTAATCTCTAAATTAAAAGAGTTTGTAACATTTAACTCAGGTACAGCACCAGCAGGGGTAGTCTGGGATACCCTAAAAGCATACCTTAGGGGATTATTACATCAGCAGGTTGCTATAATAAAGAAAACGTCAAGGGAATGGGAAGCGAGAGCTAGTAGGGAAGCCATGGAATCAGAAGCACAGTACGTGGTGGACCCAACCCCTGAAAAGCAGGAAATTTGGCTTAATAAACAAAACAAAAAAAAGAAAAGAAAAAAGAAAAAAAAAAAAGGTTGTAGACCTTATCTTGCCGTCGCAGAGGGAGCAGAGGATTAAACATCTTCGGGAGGCCTTGCAGAAAGGTTTGTGCAACGCGTTTCCAGAGCCTGGGAGGTTACAATTTCCTGGTGCTCCTGGACAACATGTTGCTGAGGCTTCGGTCAGTCACAGAAGGAGTGGTGGAGAAGGTGGCCATCTGACCGATGTGTTCAGACAATTTTGTAGTCCGCAGCCCCAAGGTATGATCGGTTCCAGCGTCTAATTCACATGATGCAGGAATACCTAGGGGCAAGATCAGACTTGGACACCTTTCCCACCGAAAATCTTCTGGGTTACTGGGTCTTGAGGATGGATCACTGGCCAGAGTTTGCACAGTATGCAATTGAGCTACTGGCGTGTCCTGCATCCATTGTTTTTTCGGAACGCACATTTAGTGCTGCTGGAGGCTTTGTAACCGATCACAGGGTGCGCCTGTCCACCGAATCGGTCGATCGGCTGACCTTCATAAAAATTAATCAGTCTTGGATCACCAGCTACCAAGCACCTGATGCTGATGTAACCGAATATTTTTTTTTTTAATGTGAGATCCCTTCAGGACTGCCTGTGCTGATGCTGAGTGACTTTCCTGTTATGCTGAGTGACTATCCTCTTCCTCCTCAATGATCATGCTGATAGCTTGTAAGAATATTTTTGGTTCTGGGCACCGCCACCAGTGGCTAAGGCCCAATTTTTCTGCCCCTGTTTAACAGGGGCGTGTAATTACAATTTTTAAAGCAATACTTTGCAGCAGGGCTCATTTCTGTGCTCCAACTAGAGTATTTGTGAGGGGTTGCAGTGTTGTGGCACCAGCACCAGTGCCTAAGGCCCAATTTTTCAGCCCGTTTAACATGGGCGTGTAATTACAATTTTTGATGCAATACTTTGTAGCAGGGCTCATTCCTGCGCTCCAACTAGAATATCTGTGAGGGGTTGCAGTGTTGTGGCAACAGCACCAGTGCCTAAGGCCCAATTTTTCAGCCCCTGTTTAACAGGGGTGTGTAATTACAATTTTGATGCAATACTTCGCAGCAGGGCTCATTCCAGCGCTCCAACTAGAGTATCTGCGAGGGGTTGCAGTGTTGTGGCACTAGCACCAGTGCCTTAGGCCCAATTTTTTAGCCCTTGTTCAACAGGGACATGTAATTACAATTCTTGATCTAATATTTCACAGCAGGGCCCATTCCTGCGCCCACCAAGAGTAACTGTGAGGCCTTACAGTGTTGTGGCAATACCACCACACCGTCCACCACCAAAGGCCCAATTTTTCTGACCCTGTTTAACAGGGGCATGTAATTACTATTCTTGATCTAATATTTCACAGCAGGGCCCGTTCCTGCGCCTGCCAAGAGTAACTGTGAGGGCTTACAGTGTTGTGGCAACACAAACACCTAAGGCCCACATTTTTGCAGAGTATATAGGGCAGGCCCCTACTTTCAAACATCCTACTTGCAAACGGAAGGAGACAACAGGAAGTGAGAGGAAATCTGTCTGTATTAGATACTGTGTAACAGCTGCACTGTATTGTGTACTGTGTACACCACCAGAAGTGTAGTAGAAACTGTACACACTGTATTAGATACTGTGTACACCACCCGCACTGTATTAGAAACTGTACAACGGCTGCACTGTATTTTATTATTTTATACTGTGTACACAACCAGAAGTGTAGTAGAAACTGTACACACTGTATTAGATACTGTGTACACCGCCTGAAGTGTATTACAAACAGTACACCACGGAATGCACTGTAGATATAGGTTACACTGGATGTAGAGTATGTGTGTGTGTGTGTATGTGTGGAAATACGGGGCAATTTAGGTAACAGCGATCACAGGTCAATTAGTTTCAGTATAAATCACACAAATAGGAAAAATAAAGGGAACACAAAGACACTGAATTTCAAAAGAGCCAACTTCCCTAAACTACAAACCTTGCTAAAAGGCATAAATTGGGATAAAATATTAGGAACAAAGAATACGGAGGAGAGATGGGTTTGCTTTAAGAGCATATTAAATAAGGGCATTAGCCAATGTATCCCATTGGGTAATAAATTTAAAAGAGCAAACAAAAATCCTGGATGGCTTAACTCCAATGTAAAAATGCATATAAAAGCAAAGGAGAAGGCCTTAAAAAAATACAAGGTTGAGGGATCATCCTCAGCATTCAGACTTTATAAAGAATGTAACAAGAAATGTAAGGGTGCAATTAGGATGGCTAAGATAGAACATGAAAGACACATAGCGGAGGAGAGCAAAAAAAATCCCAAGAAATTCTTTAAGTATGTAAACAGTAAAAAAGGGAGGACAGACCATATTGGCCCCATAAAGAATGAGGAAGGACATCTGGTTACAAAGGATGGGGAGATGGCGAAGGTATTGAATTTATTCTTCTCCTCAGTCTTCACGAGTGAATCGGGGGGCTTCAGTAACCAAAACTGCAGTGTTTATCCTCATGACAACACAGGAAGCACCTCCATGGTTAACAGAGGACAGAATTAAAATTAGACTTGAGAAACGTAACATTAATAAATCACCGGGACCAGATGGCTTGCATCCGAGGGTACTTAGGGAACTCAGTCAAGTGATTGTCAGACCGTTGTTCCTAATTTTTACAGACAGTCTACTAACTGCAATGGTACCAGCTGATTGGAGAAAAGCCAATGTAGCACCAATATTTAAAAAGGGCCCAAAATACATCCCTGGGAATTACAGACCAGTTAGCCTAACATCAATAGTATGTAAACTCTTGGAGGGGATGATAAGGGACTATATACAAGATTTTAGTAATAAGAACGATATCATTAGCAGTAATCAGCATGGATTCATGAAGAATCGTTCTTGCCAAGCCAATCTATTAACCTTCTATGAGGAGGTGAGTTGCCATCTAGATAAAGGAAGGCCCGTAGACGTGGTGTATCTGGATTTTGCAAAAGCATTTGACACAGTTCCCCATAAACGTTTACTGTACAAAATAAGGTCCGCTGGCATGGACCATAGGGTGAGTATATGGATTGAAAACTGGCTACAAGGGCGAGTTCAGAGGGTGGTGATAAATGGGGAGTACTCAGAATGGTCAGGGGTGGGTAGTGGGGTTCCCCAGGGTTCTGTGCTGGGACCAATCCTATTTAATTTGTTTATAAACGACCTGGAGGATGGGATAAACAGTTCAATTTGCAGATGATACCAAGCTAAGCAGGGCAATAACTTCTCCGCAGGATGTGGAAACCTTGCAAAAAGACCTGAACAAATTAATGGGGTGGGCAACTACATGGCAAATGAGGTTCAATGTAGAAAAATGTAAAATAATGCATTTGGGTGGCAAAAATATGAATGCAATCTATACACTGGGGGGAGAACCTCTGGGGGAATCTAGGATGGAAAAGGACCTGGGGGTCCTAGTATTTGATAGGCTCAGCAATGACATGCAATGCCAAGCTGCTGCTAATAAAGCAAACAGAATATTGGCATGCATTAAAAGGGGGATCAACGCAAGAGATAAAACGATAATTCTCCCACTCTACAAGGCTCTGGTCCGGCTGCACCTGGAGTATGCTGTCCAGTTCTGGGCACCAGTCCTCAGGAAGGATGTACTGGAAATGGAGCGAGTACAAAGAAGGGCAACAAAGCTAATAAAGGGTCTGGAGGATCTTAGTTATGAGGAAAGGTTGCAAGCACTGAACTTATTCTCTCTGGAGAAGAGACGCTTGAGAGGGGATATGATTTCAATTTACAAATACTGTACTGGTGACCCCACAATAGGGATAAAACTTTTTGGCAGAAGAGAGTTTAATAAGACTCGTGGCCACTCATTACAATTAGAAGAAAAGAGGTTTAACCTTAAACTGCGTAGAGGGTTCTTTACTGTAAGAGCGGCAAGGATGTGGAATTCCCTTCCACAGGCGGTGGTCTCAGCGGGGAGCATTGATAGCTTCAAGAAACTATTAGATAATCACCTGAATGACCGCAACATACAGGGATATACAATGTAATACTGACACATAATCACACACATAGGTTGGACTTGATGGACTTGTGTCTTTTTTCAACCTCACCTACTATGTAACTATGTGTGTATATATATATATATATATATATATATTTATATATATATATATATATATATATATATATATAGTAACCTACGCCAGATATGCAGTTTAAGGGCTTTTTTGGCCCATGTTTATTGAAGTAAAAGAAAAAACAGTCCATCCAGGATTCTCACGCTGGGGTTTCAACTTCAAAGCAATAATGAAATAACAAATGGAAAATACCGAGCCACCTGGCTCTCTAGTCAGCACCACTGTTCAGGCGTTGACCTCAGTCCTCTTGACCCTATAACTGTGTCCCTGTTCAGTACCCACTCTGTACCTCTGGTGACACTCTCTCTTAAAACTCCCTGGCTGCTTCAGCCCACTGGCTTGGGCCCTCCGTCTGCTCTGTCAGACTGTCCTGTGCCAACAGGCACACATCTCCCATGCACGCCTGGACTCTTCAGGAGGGTGGAGCCCAGAACCCTGGTCCTGGCTCTGCTATAAGCCCAGGACCCACCTGCACAATCAACAAGCCAGACTCCTGGCTGTTCTCAAAACCCACTCCCAGGATTGGAGATTCCATACCACCCAGATTGCTATGAAATCTCCAGGCTCCAGGTCCCCATTTGTTTTTAAAAAGAAATAGTACATCTCCATTAAAAGTATAAAATACTGTCCGGTATTCAAAAACGAAATGCCTGCGCTTCTGGGACCTCGTATGTCGCGATGACGTCAGCACGTTGTCTGCCCGACTAGTTTCGTCACAGATTGACGTCCTCCCAGGGAACTTTTAAAAACAAATATATTACTCTAAATAAAAAGCGTTGGATCTTATGCTACAGTAGGTGACCGCAATATTGTGTCAATCTCGCCACTGTTATCGGCGAGATTTGACACCTGCGAGCCCCGTCACGGGAGCCAGCGCCGAGCTGGCTCGCTCATCGGGAAAGGAAAACGGTGTTTTTTCCTTTTTGCGATGAGCGGCAAGCATTGCTGACAGGTGTCTGGTATGAATCATGAGGGGGAATGCTGCACCAAATTTTAAATAAAAAACCGGCATGGGTTCCCCTCCAGGAGCATACCAGGCCCTTAGGTCTGGTATGGATTTTAAGGGGAACCCCCTACACCGAAAAAACGGCATGGGGATCCCCCCAAAATACATACCAGACCCTTATCTGAGCACGCAGCCCGGCCGGTCAGGAAAGGGGGTGGAGACGAGCGGGCCCCCCCCCCTCCTGAACCGTACCAGGCCGCATGCCCTTTTTCCCCTTAGGTGAATGGGTAGGGGTACAATGTACTCCATACACATTCACATAGGGTGGGGGGCCGGAATCTGGGGGCCCCCTTATTAAAGGGGGCTCCTGGATTCCCATAAGCCCTCCGCCCACAGACCCCGACAACCAATGGCCAGGGTTGTCGGGAAGAGGCCCTTGTCCTCATCAACATGGGCACAAGGTGCTTTGGGGCGGGGGGGCGCAGGACTGTATGTATGTGAAGCATCCTCCTTTTTTCTGAGTGGGACATCTATGAATACCCGCAAGTGAGGACAAGGGAGAGAGTTGACTGCTGGATCCTGGTATGCCGAGCGGAACTGCAGCTTAAAGGCCCTGGCAGGGTAATCAGCCACAGGCGTTCTGACCTCTTTACAGGTCGAATTTGTCCGGTAAGCAGGCATTTCTCACTGGTGATGGTCAAATGCGGTGTGGATAACATATTATATATTTGGAATACTTCTATGAACTGTGATTGGAAACTCAGGAGTGTGACATCTTTTCACTACCTCAAGCTCTGCACCTGCTTTTCTTTATCTCATAAGACTGTGTAATATTAGAGATATATATATTTTATATATTTTATTTTCCTTTTTTATAATTTTTCCTGGAATAAGGACTTTTTATTGCATCAATAGTTTGTTGATATTCTTATGATTAGTATATCATGTTGTGTAACATTATGCGCGAATCTGCTCTTGGTTATACTGTTTTTTGTGATATCGTACATAAGAGTTGCTGCATTTCTTTCTGAATTTTCTCTGAATTTTTCTTAATTATCATTTACAGTGTTCATACAGTGGGGCAAAAAAGTATTTAGTCAGCCACCAATTGTGCAAGTTCTCCCACTTAAAAAGATGAGAAAGGCCTGTAATTGTTATCATAGGTATACTTCAACTATGAGAGACAAAATGTGGAAACAAATCCAGACAATCACATTGTCTGATTTTTGAAAGAATTTGTTTGCAAATTATGGTGGAAAATAAGTATTTGGTCAATATGAAAAGTTCATTTCAATACTTTGTTATACAGTATATCCTTTGTTGGCAATGACAGAGGTCAAATGTTTTCTGTAAGTCTTCACAAGGTTGTCACACACTGTTGCTGGTATGTTGGTCCATTCCTCCATGCAGATCTCCTTTAGAGCAGTGATGTTTTGGGGCTAAGCACACAGCTAAAATAATGAAGGAGTGGCTTCACAACAACTCCATGACTGTTCTTGAATGGCCCAGCCAGAGCCCTTATTTAAACCCAATTGAGCATCTCTGGAGAGACCTAAAAATGGCTGACCACCAACGTTTACCATCCAACCTGACAGAACTGAAGAGGATCTGCAAGGAGGAATGGCAGAGGATCCCCAAATCCAGGTGTGAAAAACTTGTTGCATCTTTCCCAAAAAGACTCATGTCTGTATTAGATCAAAAGGATGCTTCTGCTAAATACCGAGCAAAGGGTCAGAATACTTAGGACCATGTGATATTTCAGTTTTTCTTTTTTAATAAATCTGCAAAAATGTCAACAATTCTGTGTTTTTCTGTCAATATGGGGTGCTGTGTGTACATTATTGAGGAAAAAAATTTACTTAAACGATTTTAGCTAATGGCTGCAATATAACAAAGAGTGAAAAATTCAAGGGGGTCTGAATACTTTCCGTCCCCACTGTATAATCTAGTGGTTGTCTAAAGAAATAACATATACATGAACTCACTTTTGGGATTAGGATTGGAAGTTTCCCAGTCCCACTTTCCAGGAGAGTTTTTTTTTTTTTTTATAATAAAGGTAATGTAAGATTTCGCTTTAAGGAAAAGGAATAGCTTGTTGGATAGGTATAGGACTTTTTTCAAAGTGAATTTTCACATAGCTTACTGATTGGGGTGAAGCTAATAAAAAAATCTAAGAATACCCAATCATGTGCAAAAAAAAAATAGGATCTTTGCTTACACATGATTGGAAGATTAAAGTGGTTGTAAAGGCTGAATGTTTTTTTACCTTAATGCATTCTGTGCATTAAGGTCAAAAATCTTCTGCATGCAGCCCAACCATAAAGGGGGGCTGGGGTTGGGCTGCATGCAGAAGGTGTTTTACCTTAATGCATATAATGCATTAAGGTAAAAAAAAACATTCAGTCTCTACAACCACTTTAATCTTCCAATCATATAAGCATAGATCCTAGTTTTTTTTGCACATGATTGGGTATTCTTTGATTTTTTTTTTTTTTGCTTCATCCCATTCAGTAAGCTGAGTCTGATCTCGATCCAGCCCTGTGCACAAGAGCAGAGGCCTTCTCTCCCACCTCATTGGCTCAGAGACAACAGATGGAAGAGGGAGGGTGAGAGCGAGGGAATGGGGGGCAGGGTCAAGTCGTGCTCTGGACACAGACAGCCGGCTTGGGAGCAAGCCCCCATGAGTGCCCCATAGCAAGCTGCTTGCTATGGTGGGCAATCAGCGGGAGGGGGGAGCCAGGAGTACAAGTGGGGGACCACAGAGGATAGGGGCTGCCCTGTGTAAAACCATTGCACAGAGCTAGTTAGCATAACATTGTTTTTTTTGTTTTTTTCTAATTAAATTTGATCCATTACAATTACTTTAGCGTTAGCACAGCTTCCCCTCAGTCAGTACGCTGAGTAAATTTTTACTTTGCATAATTTATTTTCACTTAGCTTAGTGAATGAGATGATTCTGTGCTGACTTCAATCATCTAACCATGGAAAAGCAAAAAAGCAAAAATCCAGTTTTTTTTTTTTGGTTTACTCACTCATCTGCCAGCACCACTTATAAACAAAGGCTGATAGATAGAGATTTTAAACACAGTCCTGGCTACTATAGCAGGTGGGACTGTGCTTAAATATGTAGAGCAAGAAATTGGTTTTCAGGTGGAAGTAATTTGGATGGCAATATAGCCACTTACAGCCCGCTGGATATACTACCTCGCCAGGTAGCCCGTGTCCCACTGTCCCACCTGTTAAATCGGGACTGGTGTGGTGGGTTTACTCGGAAGGAACCGAGGGATACCAGTGAATATTTGTTTGCTGATCTTCCCTCTGGTGAATGAACGGGAAAACAATGTGCAACACCTATAAACCATTTTGGGCACCAAAATGTGTCACTGTTTCACAGGCATGCACAATTTTAGGGCTGTTTTATCAGATAGAAAGTTACGGTAACTCTCCAACAGCAAAACAGGTAGAAATAAATATCTTTTTCTTTAGTAGAGTATATGTGTGTTCCTGTTGGAGATTTTCTCTCATTTCCTGTGTGGTGGAACCATTGTCAGCTGAACTGAAAGTGAGGGTAATCTGAAAAAAAAACTTACACTTCTAATCCTTCCCCACTCTTTCCAGAACGAGAAAAACAGCTTTTGCTTTGAAAATACTTTAAAATTGGTTTTAAAAGTTGAAGGGTTTTTTCTTCTTTTTTTTTTTTTGCTTTCATGCATGCTATGCATGAAGGTAAAAATCCTTCAGTATGCAGCTCCCCCCTAGAGTTTCTGCCACCTCATAGCCTGAGAAAGGGCAGCAGGAGCCATTGGCTTATGGCTTGGGAGTAAGCACGTTCCAGTGCTATGGGGGCACTCAGAGAAAAGGAGGAGCGCTGACGGGGGACCCGAGAAGAGGAGGATCGGGGCTGCTCTGTTCAAAACCATAACCTTTAATATCCCTTCAAGGAACAGCCCCAAGATAAATAAAGCAAAATAGGAGGCAAATATAAATATTTCACAAGCAATCTAAGTATCCCTGCACAATTATATTACTGGAAGACTGAATATTCAGATTCTTACATAACCCCAGTCATTACTTTTTAAAAAGTTATTTCTTAAAAAGAGACCTGTGCTGAGAGTAGGTGGAGGCTGCCCTAACTGACCTTCCTTTTTAAAAATAATTCCCCCGGCTGTCCTGCTTTAATATTTTGTGAGGCAAGGGCCTAGAACATGTATGCAGATCACGAGTTCCAACTATACACTGTTTCTCTAATATGCAAGCTTGTTTTGTCAGTGACTCAAAAAACTTTTGAAACCAGGGACAGCCAGGCAAGTCGTTTTCTTAGAAGTCCAGCAATATCACCCCCATTTGTTCTCAATACTGTTTCCTCTAAACAATAACAATTATTTTTTTGTGAAAGAGCAATAATTTGTAATGAACATTTAACCAATTAACAGTATTTCATTAACTTGTTTTCATAGTTTTATTGTTAAAAAATGCAGACACAAACATTTTAGAAATTGTCTTACATTATACCATACTTATCTTTATCACTGTATATATATCTCTCACATATTCAATTTGCTTTTTTAGGTGCTGATATTCATGCAGTTGATCCAAATCGGGGATTCACATCTAGAGAATGGGCAAGGTTTACAGGGAGATATGACACCGCCTATCTCATGCAAAAACTACAGGAGAGACCACTAGCAGAACAATTCAGTGACCAGTTTAAAATGGAATGGCCTAAGATGAAAGAGCTTCTTGCCAAAGCAGCAGAGCCCAAATCATGTGCACAGAGAATCTCAGAATGTATGAAATCAGCATTTACCTTCAATTATTTTAGTGAACCTGAAGAAGATGGGGTCCTTGATTTCATGGTTAAAATTACCACTGGTATGAGCAGCCCATTTGTTGCTGTTAGTTGCAGAACAGTATGTCCAGGCAGCCCCCCCTGTATTGGGAAACGTAGATATACTGTACAGGAGATTCTTGGAAAACAAAGAGCTGAAGAAATACAAACTTCAGATAAAGTCCACCCAAAAAATCTAGAAAAACTTTTCAAAAACACTCAGGTTATCGTAGTTCCCAAAAAAAAGGAAAGAAGAGCTAGTCTTCAGGTAAATATATCTCCAAGGGCTGATGTGATTAACAGAAGAACAAGCCTTCTACCTCTAAATCTATTAAGAAGAAGCAGTGTCAGACCAGGTTACGTCATTCCAAAAGTTCGGATCAGCAAAGCACCTGCACCTACTTACCAACCTGAAAAATTAAGAAGACGCAGTAGTGTTAATGACAACACTTACTTACAGATTCCAAAATGGCGATATAAAGAGATAAAGGAAGCGAGAAAGAAAGCAGAGGAAGAGGCACTTCGAAAACTTGAAGAGGCACAAAAGCAAAGAAAAAATGCTAGACAAAGAACTTAATGTTTAACATTCTTGGGTGCAAATCAAAAAATTGTAAACCTATGATTGAAAATTAAGTGTAAGTTAAGTGTATTTGGCTAATAAAATACGCACTTTTTATGTCTCATAAAAAGTAAAAGTCCAACTGCACATAAAAAGCAGAACAAATGGAATACTTATGCATGAATAGTGCACAATGAAAAAGTTGGTAAAGGATGTTCTGTGTCACTGGTAATCCAAAAAAATATAGAGCACAACTTTGTGGCATGCTCCCATGTCAATGGAAACCTTTCATGAAAGGTGATTGCAGCCATATTTGTACACCTGGAACCACATAGCTAGTACTATAGCAGTCATTTTTTTATTTACACTAATAGGGCGTACACACGGTCGGACTTTGTTCGGACATTCCGACAACAAAATCCTAGGATTTTTTCCGACGGATGTTGGCTCAAACTTGTCTTGCATACACACGGTCACACAAAGTTGTCGGAAAATCTGATCGTTCTGAACGCGGTGACGTAAAACACGTACGTCGGGACTATAAACGGGCAGTGGCCAATAGCTTTCATCTCTTTATTTATTCTGAGCATGCGTGGCACTTTGTCCGTCGGATTTGTGTACACACGATCGGAATTTCCGACAACGGATTTTGTTGTCGGAAAATTTTATCTCCTGCTCTCCAACTTTGTGTGTCGGAAAATCCGATGGAAAATGTCCGATGGAGCCCACACACGGTCGGAATTTCCGACAACACGTTCCGATCGGACATTTTCCATCGGAAAAACCGACCGTGTGTACGGGGCATAACAGTTAATTTTTCAGGATAAGCTTTTGGGAGTCTACCCCCCTTCCTCTACATCCAAGCAGCACTTTTATAAGAGAAATACATGGACTGCCTCTGCTGTTCTCCTTTAGAAAAAGTTGTTGCTGTCATGCAACTACGGTATATCACAGACGCAAAACAAATATGCATTTCAGGAGTTCTCACTTAATTGTCTGCATGCTTATGAGTTCCTACTAAATCTATAGCTCCTAGGTAACTACCATTATTAGAAAGGAGGTCAGCAAAGCCAACCCACACATTTCTTTCTTGACAGGTATCTTTTAAATATTTTAAAGTAAGTTTAAAACGCAATCTCCTAACAAACTAATAACACCGTTACACTAGGTTAGAACCCAACTAAACTCAACTTTAAAAAAAACTGTAAAAAGACAGAAGCTTTTAAGATTGTTCTAAAAGTTTAAATTGCCAGTTATGAATCCTTTCCATGCATTTGTTTCTCCTCAGTAAGAGCAAGAGAGGAGAGCAAGCATTGTTGATTGGTGCGCTGTAGTGCTAAAATTTAGGACTGGTGTAGGAAACAGACGCTGTCACAGAGAGAGCAGGAATACGCTCACGCAGCCTATTTATCCTATCTCAGGTTGGTGCTGGGGACAAACAGAAGCACTGAACAGATTAGATAGTTATGTAGTCAGGTTGAAAAACCACTAGTCCATCTAGTTTGACCCAAAAAAACACACACAATAGAAAACCTCCCTATACACAATCCTCTACCCAAAGTAGATCCAGAGGAAGGAAAAAAAACAATAAAATATGATCCAATTCGCTCCAGCGAGGGAAAAATTCCTTCCTGATCCCCATAAGGCAATCGGATTCCCAGGATCAACTACCCCTGGTGTTACCTCTGAATACTAGTATCCAGTTCTATTTTGTGAGTTTTGTTCTAAAACAATATAGTGAGCTATTTCCGGCCAGTAAGCTGGCCGGAAATAGTTCTTAAAGGAAGTCTATTCCACATTTTCACGGCTCTTACTGTGAAGAAGCTGGGCAGGGGGGCTCATTTGATAGCATTTTCCTTTTGTGTTCCAGAAATTGCGGAAGAGAAGGATGTTGCTGGAGATGGAAGTGTGGGTGTTACAGTTTGGTTGAAAAAAGTCCACCCAGTTCAAACAAACAAAAAAATTAAACATACAATCCCATATACACAATACTTCACCCATAGTTGATCCAGAGGAAGGCAAAAAAAAAACCCCAGCAAAGCATGATCCAATTTGCTACAGCAGGGAAAAAAATTCCTTCTTGATCCCCCGAGAGGCAATCAGATTATCCCTGGATCAACTTTACCTATAAATGTTAGTACCCAGTTATATTATATAGTTAAGGAAAGAATCCAGGCCTTTCTTAAAAAAATCTACTGAGCTGGCCAGAACTGCCGCTGGAAGGAGTCTATTCCACATTTTCTCAGCTCTTACTGTGGAGAAACCTTTCTGTATTTGAAGATTAAATCTTGTTTCCTCCAGACGTAAAGCGTGCCCACTTGTCCCCTGTAATGACCTTTAAAGTGTATAGCTCTATATTAAGTTCATGAAATGGACCCCTATGTATTTATACATGTTGATGATATCCTCCCTTAATGCCTCCTCTCAAGATAGAATTAATTCAGTTCAGCTAATCTTTCCTCATAGCTGAGCTCCTCCATGCCTCTTATCAGATTGTCCAGGTCTCCAATATCCTTTTTGTGAACTGGTGCCCAAAACGGAATTGCATATTCTAGATGAGGTCCTACTAATGATTTGTACAAGGGCAAAATTATGTCTCTCTCTCTCTCTCTCTCTCTCTTTGCTTGCTTTAGAAACTGCAGCTTGGTGTTGTATGCTATTATTCAGTCTATGATCTGCCAGAACAGATTGATACTTGGCAATTAAAGTCTGTTGAGGTTCTCATTTATCCAGGTCATGGTATACTTATCTATAGTTGGTCACATTCAATTGAACTTGTTTTTAAGTTCATCCAAGCTACTTCTTCAGTTCTAACAAGTGTCAGGAGCATACCCATTTATATTCACACAGGTATCATGGACACCTAAATCCAATTACCATGCACTGTGTCAGAAAGTCTGCATAGGTGTACTCCTTTGATTTACGTGGCTGAAATGTTGTCAAATCACTGGAGTGATGTTAAAATGCCATTTTACATGCCCCCGCCTCTGCTCAGGGATCGCTGCTACAGTTTGAGTCGTGACTTGTAGAACATGCCCTCCTATATCAGGCAATTAATTTGTTGAGAAGTTTTTTTTGTCTCCCCATTGTACAGGTTATATTTCTCACTATACTGCACTGCCTATTCCAAGTTACGTTACTGTTTGGTATTTTGGGTGTACAAGCTTCTGTCTTAGTGTATTGCTGGGTTTGAAAGACACAGGGATGCAATGTTTGTTAAAAGTCCTTATGGGGTTTTTCTGACACTTTAGCTACAGTATCTCACAAAAGTAAGTACACCCCTTACATTTTTGTAAATATTTATTATATCTTTTCGTGTGACAACACTGAAGAAATTACACTTTGCTACAATGTAAAGTAGTGAGTGTACAGCTTGTGTAACAGTGTAAATTTGCTGTCCCCTCAAAGTAACTCAACACACAACCATTAATGTATAAACCACTGGCAACAAAAGTAAGTACACCCCTAAGTGAAAATGTCCAAATTGGGCCCAATTAGCCATTTTCCCTCCCTGGTGTCATGTGACTCATTAGTGTTACAAGGTCTCAGATGTGAATGGGTATCAGGTGTATTAAATTTGGTATCACTCTCACTCTCCTATACTGGTCACTGGAAGTTGAACATGGCACCTCATGGCAAATAACTCAGAGGATCTGAAAAAAAGAATTGTTGCTCTACATAAAGATGGCCTAGGCTATAAGAAGATTGTCAAAATCCTGAAACTGAGCTTCAGCACGGTGGCCAAGACCATACAGCAGTTTAACAGGAACAGGTTCCACTCAGAACAGGCCTCGCCATGGTTGACCAAAGAAGTTGAGTGCACATGGCTCAGCGTCATATCAAGAGGTTGTCTTTGTCCAATCGTCTGTGGTGCAGGGGCTCTTTTTGTCCCCTTTTCTCTCCCGCTGTTTGGATTGTATGCATTGACCCATGGATGGGCTCCATTGACCCATAGTTGAGGCAAGTATGATCAAGATTTAAACCTAGCCCGCTAAGAGACTTTATTATATTATGAATTTTGCATGCTAAGAGTGTTTTCCTCCTTTCCTTTTCCCTTCTTTTTGTGCATTTTTAGAATTGTTGAAACAGTCTTCTCAATTACTAGACAACTTCTGTTACCTACCGGCATTTAAGGCTCCCAGTTTATAATACATTCCATGATGTATGAGTGAGTTAGCTGAGCATATGTATACATTCCTGCCATGAATCTTCATATTTCACTCTTATACAGTTAACCTAATGTGTATATTTGTTTATATTGGCAGGTTACTTCTGGTACTGTTGGTTATCATATTGTTCTCTACCCCTCCCTACGGGTGACCCGGCAATAATTTGGCGTTGATGGGCATGCGGAGGTAGTACATTACTGGATCCCATTGCCTGTTTATTATTTTTCAATTCTATTCAGGCTCCTATACTCAGTCCAAGAGGTAGGAGTTCTCTTGTTTGGGTGTTACTCGCCATATATGTAAATGCAGTCATATGTATACAATAAGATATTATATGCATACAATTGATGTACTATTTTTTGTTTCTTTCTGTTTCTATTGCACAATCAAAGTTGACTGATTACCGGTTCTTATATCCAATAAATTAATTGTCACGTTCTTTCCTGAAGAAGCCACATGGCGAAACCTGTAGAAAACTTGAACGTGATCACAGTAAATCATTGTTTTTAATAAGATGTTCTGCACACATCTATGGCTATGATTGTATTGTATGTATGGGTTTATTGATGTTGTTCATTTAATAAAATTTTTAAAAATATATTGTTTATTTAGTTTCCTGCTGCTATGCACTCTTAAAGTCCCATATCTCCCAAATATTCTTTTCTATCCATGCCCATGAGGGTTAAGGCAGTGCTGGAAAATAATGGTGGCCATACAAAATATTGACACTTTGGGCCCAATTTGGACATTTTCACTTAGGGGTGTACTCACTTTTGTTGCCAGCGGTTTAGACATTAATGGCTGTGTGTTGAGTTATTTTGAGGGGACAGCAAATTTACACTGTTATACAAGCTGTACACTCACTACTTTACATTGTAGCAAAATATCATTTCTTCAGTGTTGTCACATGAAAAGATATAATAAAATATTTACAAAAATGTTACTCACTTTTCTCACTTTTGTGAGATACTGTACATACGGGAATATTATACCACTCTGTGTGTTCTGCTTTTCCTCTCTGTTCTATGGGCCTGTGTTTTGGGTTGATATGGATTATGAAAGCCTAGTTTGGGCAGCCACAAACTTTCAAAATTCCCCCAGAGATATTGGCATTCTTTGTCTTTAGACTCTGTGCTTATTGATACCAATGTTGCAGAGTTCTAATAATACCCAGTTTGTGTTCCAGTGGGTTGTGGGAGTCAAAAAACAGATATTGGTCTGTGTAATTGGGTGTCCTGCAGATTTTAATGGCCAAGTCACCCCCCCTCCACCCCACACTTGACTTTACATCCCAAAAAAAACTATTTGTAAACTTAATGTTTTTGTCCACTCAAATTAAGCTTTTAGAACAATGTTAAATGCTTTTGTCTATTTTAAAACTTTTTTTTAATGCAATCTGCTACATATTTGGAAAAAATATGTGCAGGCATGCAAGCCTGCAAATACATTTCTCCTTAGCTTTTTTGTTGAAAATATGCATACAAATGCTGAAAGGCTCCGATATTTCAAGGAGTACTTGGCTGAGCTTCACTGGCAGGAAGTCCCTACAAGCTATAGCTTTTTCTCCACCAATTCTTGAGTCATGTCAGAGCCATATGATATGTTCAGAAGGGAGAGTGTAAGTTGCTGTTCAGAGAATGAAGTCCTGCTAGATACCTCAGGCTGGCCTCTTTTTGCAGGTATAGCTATGTAAAACATTAAAAATAAGTGCCTATACTGTTTAGAATCCAGCAATACACTATCTGACCCTGCTCTGCACATGCTCAATTGCTCTCTAATTTTTAGGTATATTTACGCACTGCCAAATTTGTAAAGGCCAATCTGCTGACAGCCTTAAAGTTGAACTGAACCCTCCTATCCTGGAAGCTGCCATCTTGGCCTGTTTGACCTGCGGTTGCTATGGTGCTGCACATGTGATCAGTTATGACACCTGACATTTGATGGTTTGACAGGTTGGTTGAGGACACAAGCAAATGTGACAGTTAGCAATGTTTTTTTAAACCATTAAATTGATGGGTTTAGTTCCACTTTATAATTTACTGCTGTTCAGGAGCTCTGGGCTTCAGCAAAATGGCAGCCTCCAGCAAGAAGAGACAGGAGCAATGCTGGAAGCAAATTCCAGCACACACTAATTTTGGTAGCATAATTATTAATGTGGAATGTATGTTCCTTGCTAAAGAACATTATTTTTTTTATCAAGTTGTTATGAGTAAAGTTCTGCTTTCATACTTGTTAGGCACACAGTCAACCCCTTGATTACCCCAAGAGGTTAACCCCTTCCCAGCCAGTGTCATTAGTAGTTAGTCTTTAGTACAGTGACATTGTATAGTATTATCACTGATCACTGTATTAATGACACTGGTGCTGTCACTTAAGTCAGTTCCCACCCAGTGTCAGTTAGTGTCAGATTGTCCATCGCACCATCACAGTCCCACTATAAGTCTCTGACCACCACCATTATTTGTATACAAAAAAGAAAGAAGTAAAAACTCCAGTATATACAGTAACTTAAACACAAACCAATAAATTCCAGTATATAGCTTTCACACAAACCAATTAATATACACTTATTGTTTTTTTTTTACCAAGACCATGTAGCAAAATACATTTTGGCCTAAATTTATGAAGATTTTTATTGTTGGATATGTTTTATAGCAGAAAGTAAAATATTTAAAAAAAAAATGTTGGTCTTTTTTTATTTATAAAATAAAAAATAAAAAAACAGTGGTGATCAAATACCACCAAAAGTAAGCTATATTTGTGTGAAAGAAAATACATAAATTTCATTTATACAGTACAGTGTTGCATGGCCATGTAATTACCAGTTAAGGTAGAATAGTGCTAAATAGAAAAAATTGCCTGAAGTGGTTAAACAGCAATAGCAAGTTTTTTTTCCTTTGTGGATAAAGGTTTTACATAAATGATCATTGTAAGCACCCCTGTCAGTGATAAATAGTTTGTCTCAACCCTCTAACTGTCACTTTAGCTGATCAGCTTAGTTTGTTAAAAGAGGTTGAAAAGCAAAACCAGACTTACCGACCAGATCACGGAGTAAAAATAAAGGGAAAAGAGCCTAAAAAACTAAGAAAACAAACGCAGTCACCACATTTAAGGATTGGTATGCTGCAAACATTTTACTAAATGTTTGCATTTGGGTTTAGATGTGCTTACATATGAAAACTTTTTTGCAAGGTGGTCTTCTGTATAGAAAATTAGGAAATACCCTCCTTAATTCATCTTCATTACAGAGCCCACTAGGGGATTTCAATGATCATAACAAATATGTATCAGCTTCACCAGTAACACAATTCATTTTTTATTGTCCCCATGTAACTGCTTCAAGACATACCTTAACTTGGTGCATATGAATTTTAATTATTAAAAGGAACAAAGTGTACTACCGATTATGATTTTAGCATAAACTCTCAAACCCATATTTAATCAGTACATAATTTATGGATCCCCCAAGGAATGCAGGCATGTTATTTTTTTCTGGCCTTTTTGAGCTGTACAAAAATGTATTGCTAGTACGACTTATTTTTACAGTGTAGCAAAAATACATATATTACTAAATAGATTTTTTCATTTTGGATAGAGTAATGGAGGGTTATAACTACTGTGTTTATTTTGCTATTTGTGTCTCATTGGAGAGATTTTCCTTCACTTTCTCCCCTGTATTTAAAACAGAAAGTGAGAGAAAATCCCCACAAATTAAGGGAATTCCTTGGGGGCGCACCAGATTATCAGATTACTAGTGTCCCTATTACGTTTCTGGGCATAGCCCAAAATTAGAATTTTTTTTTTACCTTTACTTTCAATGATAATGGTAAAAACAGGACGAACAGAGAGAGTGAGGCTGGGTTCACACTGCCATATGAAGTGGCTGATTTCGGTCCGAATTTTTGTCTGAATTCGGACCTGAAATGGACCAGAAGATGCACAGGACCCCTGTGCAATTTGCTTCGAAAACTGCTCTGGAGATGTGTGAACCGGCTCCATTGAGAGCCAGTCACAATCTTCTGACATGCGAATTGGAAACCAGCATCCAATTCACAATAGTGTGAACCCAGCCTTAATCTCCCTAACAGGGATACAGACATCAGTAAAAACCAAATTGGTGTTCTAATCCATCTCCAATCTGTCCAAAACGTTAAAAAAAAAAAAACTTTTTGCCTTCAGTTTTATTTGAACTAAAAGGTGTTCACCTTGCTTGGAGCCCACAACAGCCAGCTGATTTTTTTTTTTCACCACTGCATATCATTGCAGAGCAGATTTGAGGTCACCACCACTCAAGGAGCTGCCTAACTCTGCTGAAGAAGCTAAACAGCTCTCAGTGGTATCCACTGAGCAGATAGAGACCTTAAAGGCGACAATGGGAGGACATAAAGAGGGGTTTCCTTCTTTCACTTTGAAAGTTAAACAAAAAATAAAATAAAACTTCTTTTCACCAAAATAAAACAAATGGTATGCAAAAAGCACAGAAAAAATATTTTTAACCACACCCCCTCTGGAGTAATCTTTTTTAATATTTACACACACATTAAATATGCACATCCACATTTTGGATATACAATTACTTAAATATATTCTATAATATAATATAATATTCTATATTCTATAATACTGGAATGCAGTGGCCCCATAGAATAAAAAGATGGTAGTTGCATTTATAATTTTTTTTTTATAAATTTCTATATTTTCACAAAATGAAATTTTGTGCACATAAACACAATTTAAAGTAGAATTCCAGTCATATCCTAACTATACCTAAACCTGCTCTCACCCCCATTTCAAGCCTATTCTAACTACCCTGTAAAAGAAAGATATCTCTACTTACCTATTCCAAGTGCTCTCCAGTCCAGTCACATGCTCTGTTTAGCAGCATGCTTCAGTGAAGAGGATACAGTGGGAACGGAAAGTATTCAGACCCCCTTAAATTTTTCACTTTTTGTTATATTGCAGCCATTTGCTAAAATCATTTAAGTTCATTTTTTCCTCATTAATGTACACACAGCACCCCATATTGACAGAAAAACACAGAATTGTTGACATTTTTGCAGATTTATTAAAAAAGAAAAACTGAAATATCACATGGTCCTAAGTATTCAGACCCTTCGCTCAGTATTTAGTAGAAGCACCCTTTTGATCTAATACAGCCGTGAGTCTTTTTGGGAAAGATGCAACAAGTTTTTTAAACCTGGATTTGAGGATCCTCTGCCATCCCTACTTGCAGATCCTCTCCAGTTCTGTCAGGTTGGATGGTAAACGTCGGTGGACAGCCATTTTTAGGTCTCTCCAGAGATGCTCAATTGGGTCTAAGTCAGGGCTCTGGGCCATTCAAGAACAGTCATGGAGTTGTTGTGAAGCCACTCCTTTGTTATTTTAGCTGTGTGCTTAGGGTCATTGTCTTGTTGGAAGGTAAACCTTCAGCCCAGTTTGAGGTCCTGAGCACTCTGGAGAAGGTTTTTGTCCAGGATATCCCTGTACTTGGCCGCATTCATCTTTCCCTTGATTGCAACCAGTTGTCCTGTCCCTGCAGCTGAAAAACACCATCACAGCATGATGCTGCCACCACCATGCTTCACTGTTGGCACTGTATTAGACAGGTGATGAGCAGTGCCTGGTCTTCTCTACACATACCGCTTAGAATTAAGGCCAAAAAGTTCTATCTTGGTCTCATCAGACCAGGGAATCTTATTTCTCACCATCTTGGAGTCCTTCAGGTGTTTTTTAGCAAACTCCATACAGGCTTTCATGTGTTAGGAGAGGCTTCCGTCAGGCCACTCTGCCATAAAGCCCAGACTGGTGGAGGGCTGCAGTGATGGTTGACTTTCTACAACTTTCTCCCATCTCCCGACTGCATCTCTGGAGCTCAGCCACAGTGATCTTTGGGTTCTTCTGTACCTCTCTCACCAAGGCTCTTTTCCCCTGATAGCTCAGTTTGGCCGGACAGCCAGCTCTAGGAAGGGTTCTGGTAGTCCCAAATGTCTTCCATTTAAAGATTATGGAGGCCAATGTGCTCTTAGGAACCTTAAGTGCAGCATCAATTTTTTTGTAACCTTGGCCAGATCTGTGCCTTGCCAAAATTCTGTATATGAGCTCTTCAGGCAGTTCCTTTGGCCTCATGATTCTCATTTGCTCTGACATGCACTGTGAGCTGTAAGGTCTTATATAGACAGGTGTGTGGCTTTCCTAATCAAGTCCAACCAGTATAATCAAACACAGCTGGCCTCAAATGAAGGTGTAGAACCATCTCAAGGATGATCAGAAGAAATGGACAGCACCTGAGTTAAATATATGAGTGTCACAGCAAAGGGTCTGAATACTTAGGACCATGTGATATTTCAGTTTTTCTTTTTCAATAAATCTGCAAAAATGTCAACAATTCTGTGTTTTTCTGTCAATATGGAGTGCTGTGTGTACATTAATCAGGAAAAAAATGAACTTAAATGATTTTAGCAAATGGCTGCAATATAACAAAGAGTGAAAAATTTAAGGGGGTCTGAATACTTTCTGTCCCCACTGTAGATCACCGACAAGGGCTGCAACACCTATGCAGTGAAATCACCCACTATGGGGCATCCATTGTTAGATGTCCCTCCTCTACACTACCTAAACCTGCTCCCACCCCCATTCTAAGCCTATTATAACTACCATGTAAAGGAAAGATGCTTATACCTATCTATTCTTAGGGCGCTTTGAGACAGCTGTTGTGTAGAGCAGTGGTTTTCAACCGCAGTCCTCAATTACCCCCAACAGGCCATATCTGACCTCCTGTGTTCAGAATGCAGCAGGAATCACCCGGAACCCAGAAACTAGTAGAGATTACTGTAGTAGCAGTCTATTCTACATTGCTTTCCAGCTTTTAGAGGGATCCCACAGGTATGGTATATACATAGTTACATTGGACCAAGTTGGACCAATGCAGCTAGGTAAAAATATCCATAAATTTGGACAAATTAAAAGAGGTGGTATCAAGTAAATAGATACCAAATATGTCAAATCTCAAAATTCCATGCATCTGTAAAATAGTGAAAAAGTATGGTTCCCAAAATTATTAATCAGCGACTCCTTAAATGCCTTTACAGCTCATCAATTTAGAATTAAGATTAATGAAAGACCTTCCGTTATTGTTCTCACTTTTGCGTGCACAGCGATATCACATTTGTGGCCCAATCATTCATATGTTTGTGCGTGAGGCAACTGGGGTGCTTCTAGCCACTTGCTTCCCAAGCCTATTCTTTACATATGTGTGCGCATCCTACGTATGCGTTCACCTTTGCGCATGAGCACAGGGGTTCTTTTAAAAAAAAAAAAATTATTTTTAAACTGCAGCTGTGAGCGTGTTTCCTCCTCTTAAGTTTTTGGACATACTAGGTACGTCCTAAAATGCTGAACTAATTAAATGCTTATTTGCAGCTTTCTTCCTTTCCTTTTTTTTTTATTAACTTTTAATGCACTTCTGAACTTGTTAGTAAATTTGACAGCTTCAGAGCAGTCAATACCCTGGGGCTCTTATGGCTGTTGGATGTCTAAATAAGGCAGGCTTTTTTAGGGAAATAATAAACCTAAAATATTTTATAAGCACGTGACAATCTTATGGGAAGAATTTTGTTTAAATGAATGGTCTGGCAACAGGGTCTCTTTAACCACTTCAGCCCCGGAAGAATTTACCCCCTTCCTGACCAGAGCATTTTCTGAGATTCAGCACTGCATCGCTTTAACTGACAATTGCGTGGTCTTGCGCTGTTGCACCCAAACAAAATTGATGTCCTTTTTTTCCCACAAATAGAGCTTTCTTTTGTTGGTATTTGATCGCCTCTGCGGTTTTTATTGTTAGCGCTATAAACAAAAAAATAGCGACAATTTTGAAAAAAACACAATATTTTGTACTTTTTGCTATAATAATTATCCCCATTTTTTATAAAAACCCAAATTTCTCTCAGTTTAGGCCGATATGTATTCTTCTACATATGTTTGTTAAAAAAAAATCGCAATAAGCGTATATTGATTGGTTTGCGCAAAAGTTATAGCGTCTACAAAATAGGGGATAGATTTAAAGCATTTTTATTATTTTTTTTTTTTACTAGCAATGGCGGTGATCTGCAATTTTTATCGTGACTGCGACATTATGGCAGACACATCAGACAATTTTGACACATTTTTGGGACATTGGCATTAATACAGCGATCAATGCTATAAAAATGCATTGATTACTGTAAAAATGTCACTGGCAGTGAAGGGGTTAACACTAGGGGGCGATCTAGGGGTTAACTGTGTTCCCTGGGAGGTGATTCTAACTGAAGGGGGAGGGGACTGACTAGAGAAAGTGACGGATCGTGGTTCCTAGCTAATAGGAACACACGATCTGTCACTCCTGTCAGAACAGAACAGGGAAGTGTTTGTTTACACACACTCGTCCCTGTTCTGTGTCTCCTGCTCACGATCGCTCGTGGCCGGCGGTCATCACGACCGTCGGCCACGAGCATCGCACGCCCGCTGTGCTATCCTGACCACGCGAGCCAATGTATAGCTACGAAGGCTCGCACAGGGGAGCCAGCCTGCTGCAGTATAACTGAGGCGGCTGGTCGGGAAGCTGTTAAAGAGTGAAGTACTAATGCTTAGTTTTCTATACAATGCAAACATGAACAAAACTATGGTCTATAATTTTATACTTTGAAGATAGAGCCATCTATTAGTTTTAACAATGCAGCTATGAATTTTCTGCTGTTTCACACAATGTAAATAGAAGCTCTGTGTGCCATCTGTTAGTTTTACACAAAGCTAATAGGAAGCATAGTGCATTCTAATGGATATTTGCTCACAGAGAACTTTCCAGTGTTGGGGACAAGACTACAAAGTTTTGAGTCCAAGAAAGAGCTGAGGCCCAGGAGTTTAAAGCCCCATACACACTATTAGATTTTCTGCAGATTTTTGTCTTCAGATTTACCAAAACCATGTAGTGCAATGGCCTGCCTGATTGCATACAAATTGAAACTCTTCAGGTTTGATCTCATATTATATGGTTTTGGTAAATCTGAAAACAAAAATCTGCAGAAAATCTAATAGTGTGTATGGGGTCTTGTAAGATAGACAGAATATCCCCGCGCTACCCAAATCAAAAGAGTTAACCTCTAGTTGCAGCGAACACCAGATTGGTTAAACCATAACCAAAAATATAAAATTAAATAAAATAAATAGATGGTGCTGCGCTCTAAAACCTCGTACACACCGTACGATTGTTGGACAACCGAGCGTCTGATTTTTGTCAAAAGGGCGTGTGCCAGGATTTTGTCTTGCATACTAACATTACAAAAATTGTCGTGTCACAAACACGAACATAGTGATGTACTACAAGGAATTTCAGCTCAAATTACTAGCCTGTCAGCCAACTTTTGTTGGCCGAAAGCTGGAAAACAAGCTGGAAAAAGCTGGAAAACAATTGTTGAAAGGAGCGTACTAATGGTAAGAACTTCGGACGACAGCCTGTCAAACGACAATCCCCTTCCGATTCGGCTTAAGTAGTAGCAAACAAAGTATGTAGACAAGATGAACAATAAAGGGGAACTCAAGGATGATATATGAGTAACAATAGCAATGTAAACAAGGTAAAGTGCTAAGTGCTGAACAAATGAATGTACACTCCAAAAAACAAATGACAGTGTAAAGGGATAAATCCAGGTGAAAATTATTTATTTTTCATATGCCTGTTATATGACAATTTTCACCTCTATTTATTCCTTTACACTGTAATTTGTTTTTTGGAGTGTACATTCATTTGTTCAGCACTTAGCACTTTACATTGTTTACATTACCTATTTTGTTTACATTGCTATTGTTGCTCATATATCATCCTTGAGTTCTATATGCATTCTTCCAGCACTCAGCACCTTTATTGTTCATCGTGTATGGGGTCTTACTTTCTATGTCAAGACTAAGACAGCTGTATACACACTATCCAATTTTCTGTAGATTTTTTCCTTCAGATTTACCAAAACCATATAATATAAGGTCAAACCTTAGGAGTTTCAATTATATGCCATCAGGCAGGCCCTTGCACTACATGGTTTTGGTAAATCTGAAGGAAATCTGACAACAAAAGTTGTATAGTGTGTAGTTTAGGGCACATCAAGGCAAAGTATGGGAGTTGCTTAGTGTTACTGAGACCAACAAAATTGAGTAAATGAAATGCAAATTCACTTTAAAACCAAAAAAAGAAAAATATAATACAGAATGGTACTATGTTTCAATAATTTAAAAAAAGAGTATTAATGTTAATGCTTTTTGTTTTGTTTTTTTGTTTTTTAACTAAAAATTCTTTTTTCTTAATGGTCATAAATATGTGCATTACCTATAATGATTAATAAAAAGTTACTACAAATCGGTGCATATTTATTATTGTTTGCATGGAAGAGAATTTGCACTTTTGCTTTACATAAAATGGAATTCACCACCGCTCAACTCCTGCTATCCTCTGCTGCTCCTCATTTTTTATCCTGAACACGTGTGCCGTGGAGTGGGGTGGATGGCGTGTGCCATCCACCCCACTCCACGGCACACGTGTTCAGGCTAAAAGATGAACTTTATTTGTCATGATTAGAAAACTCCATAAATGGTCCCAACTTTTAAAAACTGCAACCTATCACAGTTTACTGAAACAGGTGTAAGATAATCAGCAAATTGTGTCTCTGTGGTTAGGTGAATTGTGATAGGTTGCAGAGTTTTTAAATGCAATGTGCATGAAAGTTCCAGTTTGCAATGATTAAGGCCCTTACTAGGCAGAAACGCGTTAGTGTTGGGGCCATTTATGGATTCTTTTCATTGTGACAAATCTTATCTTTTATCCTGAACATGTGTGCTGTAGATATACTTCCAGCTTTTATTTTACACCCTCTCTTTAAGGGATTCCTTTCTAATTCTTTTCAAGTTACTATAGGGGCTGAGCATAGGAATTCTAAGCATTGTCTAATGAAATTGTAAAGGTACAGTATCTGCTGTTCATTTTCATCATCTGCTTCGAAAGGGAGCTACCCACAAATTCAAATTTATTCAAAAAGATTTTGGAAATAATTGTATAAAGTTTGGAGTTTCATGGCTTATACACTGAATTTTTTTTCTGCTGCTCCTAGGGGCTTCTGGTCTTTTTTTTCTGACTCTACACCCTGTTCCAAATTATTATGCCAATGATATTTTTCTCATTTACCTAAATAATTGATGTAAACAACAGTCAGCATAATTCTCAACTAATTATCAACTATTAAGAGTACAATTCAAATTTTATCGAACAAACCTCCTAATGATAACATTTTTTTTTTTTAGATAAAAAACTTACAATGCACTGTTCCAAATTATTATGCACAGTAAGTTTTAAAACACTTTATAGGTTGTAAAGAACTGAAAATTGTCATGTGCTGTATTTGCAGCATATTTCCTGAAATCAAAAGCTATTTCATTCAAACTTTGAACAACATTTTAACTTTTTAAACATTTTAACAGGTCACGTTACATTTTAACATAGGACCCCTTATTTGATAGCAGCTTGACAAGTCTTGCATCCATTGAATTTGTGAGTTTTTGGACAGTTTCTGCTTGAATTTGTTTGGAAGATGTCAGTGCTGCTGTTTGGATGTAAACTGCCTCCCACCCTCATAGATCTTTTGCTTGAGGATGCTCCAAAGGTTCTCAATAGGATTGAGGTCAGGGGAGGATGGAGGCCACACCATGAGATTCTCTCCTTTTATCCCCATAGCAGCCATTGATGCAGAGGTATTCTTTGCAGCATGAGATGGTGCATTGTCATGCATGAAGATGATTTTATTACGGAAACCATAGTTCTTCCTTCTGTACTAGGGAAGGAAGTGGTCAGTCAGGAACTCTACATACTTTGCAGAGGTCATCTTTACACCTTTGGGGACCCTAAAGGGGCCGACCAGCTCTCTTCCCATGATTCCGGCCCAAAACATGACTCCACCACCGCCTTGCTGACGTCGCAGCCTTGTTGGAACAGGGTGGCCGTCCACCGACCATCCACTACTCCATCCATCTGGACCATCCAGGGTTGCACGGCACTCATCAGTGAAGAGGACTGTTTGAAAATTAGTCTTCATGTATTTTTCTGCCCAATGCATCCATTTCTGCTTGTGAGTATTGTTTAGTGGTGGCCAAATGGAAGGTTTATGCACAGTTACAAGACTCTGGAGGACTCTACACCTTGATGTCCGTGGGACTCCAGAGGCACCAGCAGCTTCAAATATCTGTTTGCTGCTATGTAATGGTGTTTTAGCAGCCGCTCTCTTGATGCATGGATCTGGCAGAAACCTTCCTCAATGTGCCTTTATCTGCACGAAACCCATCTGTGCTCTGAATCAGCCACAAATCTCTTAATAGTGCGATGATCACACTTAAGTTTTCGTGAAATATGTAATGTTTTCATACCTTGTCCAACTATTTCACTCTTTTCGGCAGCAGAGAGATCCTTTTTCTTCCCCATAATGCTTGAAAATGGTGCTCTGCTTAATAATGTGGAACACCCTCCTTTAGTAGTTTTTCCTTTAATTGGGCTCACCTGGCAATCTAATTATCACAGGTGTCCGAGATTGTTTTCAGCAATCAAAAGAGCCCTGAGACACAATGCCATCCATGAGTTAAACTGAAAAATAAAATATTTAATCTTTGTGACACTGAAATAGAATTTGCATAATAATTTGGAACAGGGTATAATGCCCTGCATGTCCATGCACACATACATTTTTAGAGGAGTTTAGAGGCAGAAAAAAAGCCCACCGCCGGTGCACCCAGGAGCAGCTGTGTCTTGGCAGAAAAAACCTTGACGCGTCTAAACGTGCGTTTAGCGCTTGAAAGTCAATTCATTTCAATGGGCAGAATAAATTGTTATTCTGGTAAATTAAATGAATGCCCAAACGCTTGCTACGGCTAAATGTGTTGAATGCATTTTTTCTGCCAAAATGCCGCTGCAAGGAGGACAGGCTTCTCGGAGAGATAAAGACACTTCTAGTGTGCCTGAGGCCTAAGAGATAAGTTCCAACTTACAGCAGTCAATAAAAGGTATTCAAGATGCAAGCTTTTAGGATGACTTAGATTTCTCCATTAGGGTTTATACAATTCTTAGCATATTTATACATAGGGGGTTATTTACTAAAGGCAAATCCACTTTGCACTACAAGTGCACTGCAACAGCATTTTAGCTTTAAAATTTTAGCACATGATTGGATGATAAAATCAGCAGCGTTTCCCCTCATTTCAGATCTTCCCCGCAGATATACAGTGACTGCACTTGTAGTGCAGAGTGGAGTTGCCTTTAGTAAATAAACCCCATAGAGTTACAAGGAGAAGCAAGGAAATCTAACCATTTAAAAATATACTTTTTTTTTTCTTGACACACAAGTAGTAATAGGTATTTTAAATTGTTAGGCTATAGGGATAGAGATCATAGCTGAGAGTGTTATTGGGGTAACCGATGAAGAAAAGATGTCCAGGCACAATCTCATACTTGCCAACTGTCCCAAATTTCCTGGGACATTCCCGGGATTTAGACCCCTTTCCCGATTTTATCGTTTCCCGGGAAATGTCCCGGGAAATTTGGTTTATCCCGATTTTCGCCGCAGAGGTCCGCGATGCCGGCCGCTATAGGTCCGTGGCCGGCGGAGCCATTTTCAAGAAGACCGTAGTAGTAGAAGTAGGCTGGCCGGATGGCTACAATAGAAATTGAGCGGCGGCGCCGCCCACCCCCGCCCCGCCCTGCTCCGCTCCGCCCCGCTGCCAGTCTCTGTGACCTGTTATGAAAAGGGGCAGAGAATGGGCAGCGCCGCAGCTCAATTTTTATTGTAACCACACAGCTCCAGTTGACTGACTTTGGGGCCTGTATCTCGGGGCCACTTGTTGCTAGGGACCCCAAATTTGATGTGCAAACCCAGGGGAACTAGCTCTATACCATATCTAAAGCTGAGGTTCCTAGCCCAAACGGTTCGGAAAATGTCATATTTTGCTGCAGAAAAGTGCTTGACTTTTAAAGTTAGGTTGACACAAAGCCTGCTGAGTGGTTTCCAGCAATGTCATTTCAGGACCTTTTGGACACCTGATGAAAGGAGGGCTCCGCTGAGGACACCTGATGTAAGAAAGGCTCCGCTGGGGACACCTGATGAAAGGAGGGCTCCGCTGAGGACACCTGATGTAAGAAAGGCTCCGCTGGGGACACCTGATGTAAGGAGGGGCTCCGCTGGGGACACCTGATGTAAGGAGGGGCTCCGCTGGGGACACCTGATGTAAGAAGGGCTCCGCTGGGGACACCTGATGTAAGGAGGGGCTCTGCTGGGGACACCTGATGTAAAGAGGGGCTCCGCTGGGAACACTGGATGTATGGAGGGCTCCGCTGGGGACAGCTGATGTAAGGAGGGCTCAGCTGGGAACACCTGATGTAAGGAGGGCTCCGCTGGGGACACCTGATGTAAGGATGGCTCCGTGGGGACACCTGATGTAAGGAGGGGCTCTGCTGGGGACACCTGATGTAAGGAGGGGCTCCGCTGGGGATACTGGATGTATGGAGGGGCTCCACTGGGGACACCTGATGTAAGAAGGGGCTCCGCTGGGGACACCTGTTGTATGGAGGGCCTCCGCTGGGGACACCTGATGTATGGAGGAGCTCCGCTGGGGACACCTTATGTAAGGAGGGGCTCTGCTGGTGACACCTGTTGTATGGAGGGCCTCCGCTGGGGACTCTGATGTATAGAGGAGCTCCACTGGGGACACCTGATGTAAGGAGGGGCTCCGCTGGGGACACCTGATGTAAGGAGGGGCTCCGCTGGGGACACCTGATGTATGGAGGGGCTCCACTGGGGACACCTGATGTATGGAGGGACTCCGCTGGGGACACTGGATATATGCAGGGGCTCCGCCGGGGACACCTGATGTAAGAAGGGGCTCCGCTGGGGACACTGGATGTATGGAGGGGCTCCGCTGGGGACACCTGATGTATGGAGGGGCTCCGCTGGGGACACCTGATGTATGCAGGGGCTCCGCTGGGGACACCTGATGTAAGGAGGGGCTCCGCTGGGGACACTGGATGTAAGGAGGGGCTCCGATGGGGACATCTGATGTAAGGAGGGGCTCCGCTGGGGACACTGGATGTATGGAGGGGCTCCATTGGGGACACCTGATGTATGGAGGGGCTCCGCTGGGGACACCTGATGTAAGGAGGGACTCCGCTGGGGACACCTGATGTAAGGAGGGGCTCCGCTGGGGACACTGGATGGGGACACCTGATGTAAGGAGGGGCTCTGCTGGGGACATTAGCTTGTAAGGAGGGGCTCTGCTGGGCGAGCCGGATGCAAGGACGGACTCTGCTGGGGGCACCTGATGGCATCTGGTGGCAGGCGACGTGGAAGTTGACATGCTGAGGGTTCCCACTGATTGTGGATTATGGTGAGTTGAATGATTTCATTCTATATTACAATGTAATAATAGTAATAATGCGCTTCAATCATCCTGACACCACAACAACCATGGTGCTGGGATGATTGAAGCGCCAACACCGGGTGTTTGGAGTATCTTTATCTGCTGATTTGTTAAACTCTGCAATACACATTTTTATTGTGGTGTACGATCTGGGCCTGCTGTCCCTCCATCCCTCTTTCCTTCCATCTCTCTCCTTCTCCCCTTCCCTCCTTCCCTCCTTCTTTCCTTCTTTCTCTCTCCCTCCCTCTTTTCCCCTTTATTTCTCCATCTCTCATTCATCTCAGACTCTAACCACACCCGCATTTGAACCACGGCCATATAAGCCATGCCCACTATTTCACGTAAACCACGCCCATTTTTGCCGCTGCATGCACCACATTTTTCTTTTTTGCTATGTCACGCCTACAAACACATTCCCCGCCCCCTAATTATAATAAGACTCCGCCTACAGCCGAAAAAGTGTCCCTATAAATTTTTTTACAATGTTGGCAACTATGCAATTCTCATTTTAAATGAAGGTCTTTTTCAAATGTCCATATGCCATAGAACCATACAGTGCAGCAGCAAACTTTTATAAATATTGCAAATATTAGGCACAAAAAAATTAAAGCATTTTAATCCTTAAAGTTTGAAGGTACGAAAAGTTCAATAAAACATAAGAAATGCAAAACAGCTTCCAAAACAAACGAAAGAGACCAGTCCAACTTCTGTTGTGTATAAATTATTTGAAAGTATTTTAAGGGAAGGCATACAAAAATATAAAGTAGTGAACACTCTCATAAAAAAGAATCAGCAAGGGTGTAAAACAAGTAGGTCAAACTAACATGATCAGTTTTTTTATAAGGTGGTAAATTGAAATCTTACATATACCCAGTGAAGCGACTGGCCTCAGGTGATACATAAAGATGAAACAAATCCTCCTACATAAGCTGTACTTGTTTGTCTGCAGTCCTCTCTTCTCCACATCTGTTCAAAGTTCAGAAATTATAAAGCTTGTCTGAACTGTTAAGGGAGGGGGGGCTAGCTAAAGTTACACTGCAGAGCTCAGTGAGGAGAGCTCTGAGAACTGATTGGAGGGAAGGGACACACCACCCTTCATACAGCTCACAGGAACAGAGCTGAGGCTGTCAATCAGTTGGAGCTCCATCCCATCAATTTTTTCTCTTGGTGACAGGAAAACTTGTCAGATGCAATTCATCAATTTTTGGGTGGAACTCCGCTTTAACATAAGTTGAGCACACAAGGATTAGGAAAGAATGTTTGTACACGGATAACAAAAATGTTAAATAACAGAAGTCAAAGGATAGTTAATGAATAGCATGAATCCCTATATAATACATAGAATACAGTTGGCAAAACAGAGATGGATAAGGATTTGGGAAGACTGATTTATAAGAAAATATATCTTAGATGCAACTTAACATTAAAAAAATTATATATATCCCAAAGATTGTACAAAAGACAAGTGCGCATCAGTTGTGCATAGATGAAAAGAAGATTTTTCTATCAGTTTAGGAATAATATATTCATGTTAATATTATAACAGTATATCATATATTATAACAGTAAGAACTGTTAAAGTGATTGTAAGGCTACATTTTTTTTTAATTAAAATTACATGTTATACTTACCTGCTCTGTGCAATAGTATTGACTTTGACAGCAAGAGCCAATGGTTCTTGCTGCTCTTGGTATGCCCATGAATGCAGGAAGAGAGCAAAGCAGGGCTGCACTGATAAAAATTATTCTGTTGGCTTGTAATTTTAACATAAAAATGTTATATTTTTCAACATAAAAATAAATGTTAATTCATTTACTTTGATATTTTAACCACATGCCGACCAACCGCCGCAGTTGTACTGCAGCAGAATGGCACGGCTGGGCGAAACGATGTTATGTAACGTCGCTTCGCCCTGTGGCCACTAGGGGGCGCGCTTGCCCCCCAAGCCGATGCGAGTGCCCGGCGGTCTCGATCACTGCCGGGCTCCCGCGATCACCGCTGAGACATGGAGAACCTGGAACTGTGTATGTAAACACACAGTTTCCGGTTTTCTGAGGGGAGAATTGACAGATCGTCTGTTCATACAGAGTATGAACAGCGATCTGTTATCTCCCCTGCCCAGTCCCCATCCCCCTTCAGTTAGAACACAAACTAGGACACAGTTAACCCCTTCACTGCCGGTGACATTTTTACAGTAATCAATGCATTTTTAATCGCACTGATCGCTGTATTAATGCCAATTGTCCCAAAAATGTGTCAAAATTGTCTGACGTGTCCGCCATAATGTCGCAGTCCCGATAAAAATCGCGGATCGCCCCCATTACTAGTAAAAAAAAAAAATTAATAATAAAAATGCTATAAATCTATCCCCTATTTTTTAGACGCTATTACTTTTGCGCAAACCAATCAATATACGCTTATTGTGATTTTTTTTACCAAAAATATGTAGAAGAATACACATTGGCCTAAACTGAGGAAAAAAAAAAAAAAATTATATATTTTTGGGGGATATTTATTATAGCAAAAGTAAAAAATATTGTGTTTTTTGTCAAAATTGTCGCTCTTTTTTTGTTTATAACGCATAAAATAAAATCCGCAGAGGTGATTAAATACCACCAAAAGAAAGCTCTATTTGTGGGAAAAAAAGGACATCACTTTTGTTTGGGTGCAAATGTCAGTTAAAGCAACGCAGTGCCAAATCGAAAAAGTGCTCTGGTCAGGAAGAGGGTAAAATCTTCCGGGGATGAAGCGGTTAAGTACCTTACTTAATTTTCATTAGTTCCTAATACACACCTTTTAAATTTACAAAAATAATGTATAATATTGAGTAATCTAGACAAAACTTTTAAGATACAGTATGTGCATTTCCATATTTTAATTGAGTTACATTTACTTAAAAAAATTATCTTTTTTTTGACTGAAGTTGCGGGATGCATATTTTTGCTAAACATGCAACCACACGAGTTTTGATACTGTATATTTTAAAGAGTTTGATGTCTTTTGGAACTTTGAAAGCCTGCACAAGGCAGTTCCCATAGGTTTGAG